>NC_139677.1:13794026-13952026 GCF_964106915.1 Podarcis gaigeae | reverse complement strand
AAAGTCAGATTTTTCCTGAAATTGTGACCCCTGGGCTTAGGGATTTTTTAAAAAAAATACGTTTCCGCCGGTTAAGTTGTCGAGGTCTGATTTCTTGTCCTGTGAAAAAAAGCCTTCTGTTTCGACCGCCAAACATCTCAGGGGAGCATTTGCCACCCTTTAGCACCATTTTTGAGTGAATTGACGAAAGTCAGATTTTTCCTTAAATTGTGACCCCGGGGCTTAGGGATTTTTTCAAAAAAATATTTTTCTGCCGGTTAAGTTGTCGAGGTCTGATTTCTTTTCCTGTGATAAAAAGCCTTCTGTTTCGACCGCCAAACATCTCAGGGGAGCATTTGCAACCCTTTAGCACCATTTCTGAGTGAATTCGCGAAAGTCGGATTTTTCCTGAAATTGTGACCCCGGGGCTTAGGGATTTTTTCAAAAAATATTTTTCCGCCGGTTAAGTTGTCGAGGTCTGATTTCTTGTCCTGTGATAAAAATCCTTCTGTTTTGACCGCCAAACATCTCAGGGGAACATTTGCAACCCTTTTAGCACCATTTTTGAGTTAATTGGCAAAAGTCAGATTTTTCCTGAAATTGTGACCCCGGGGCTTAGGGATTTGTTCAAAAAAATATTTTTTCTGCCGGTTAAGTTGTCGAGATCTGATTTCTTATCTTGTGATAAAAAGCCTTCTGTTTCGACCGCCAAACAACTCAGGGGAGCATTTGCAACCCTTTGGCACCATTTTTGAGTGAATTGGCAAAAGTCAGATTTTTGATGGATTTGTGACCCCGGGGCTTAGGGATTTTTTCAAAAAAATATTTTTCTGCCGGTCAAGTTGTCGAGGTCTGATTTCTTGTCCTGTGATAAAAAGCCTTCTGTTTCGACCGCCAAACCTCTCAGGGGAGCATTTGCAACACTTTGGCACCAGTTTTGAGTGAATTGGCGAAAGTCAGATTTTGATGGATTTGTGACCCCGGGGCTTAGGGATTTTTTCAAAAAAATATTTTTCTGCCGGTTAAGTTGTCGAGGTCTGATTTCTTGTCCTGTGATAAAAAGCCTTCTGTTTTGACCGCCAAACATATCAGGGGAGCATTTGCAACCCTTTGACACCATTTTTGAGTGAATTGGCAAAAGTCAGATTTTTCCTTAAATTGTGACCCCGGGGCTTAAGGATTTTTTCAAAAAATATTTTTCCGCCGGTTAAGTTGTCGAGGTCTGATTTCTTGTCCTGTGATAAAAAGCCTTCTGTTTCGACCGCCAAACATCTCAGGGGAGCATTTGCAACCCTTTAGCACCATTTCTGAGTGAATTGGCGAAAGTCAGATTTTTGATGGATTTGTGACCCCGGGGCTTAGGGATTTTTTCAAAAAAATACGTTTCCGCCGGTTAAGTTGTCGAGGTCTGATTTCTTGTCCTGTGATAAAAAGCCTTCTGTTTTGACCTCCAAACATCTCAGGGGAACATTTGCAACCCTTTGGCACCAATTTTCAGCTAATTGGCAAAAGTCAGATTTTTCCTGAAATTGTGACCCCGGGGCTTAGGGATGTTTCAAAAAAATATTTTTCCGCCCCTTAATTTGTCGAGGTCTGATTTCTTATCCTGTGAAAAAAAGCCTTCTGTTTCGACCGCCAAACATCTCAGGGGAGCATTTGCCACCCTTTAGCACCATTTTTGAGTGAATTGACGAAAGTCAGATTTTTCCTTAAATTGTGACCCCGGGGCTTAGGGATTTTTTCAAAAAAATACTTTTCTGCCGGTTAAGTTGTCGAGGTCTGATTTCTTGTCCTGTGATAAAAATCCTTCTGTTTCGACCGCCAAACATCTCACGGGAGCATATGCAACCCTTTTAGCACCATTTTTGAGTGAATTGGCGAAAGTCAGATTTTTCCTTAAATTGTGACCCCGGGGCTTAAGGATTTTTTCAAAAAATATTTTTCCGCCGGTTAAGTTGTCAAGGTCTGATTTCTTGTCCTGTGATAAAAAGCCTTCTGTTTCGACCGCCAAACATCTCAGGGGAGCATTTGCAACACTTTGGCACCAGTTTTGAGTGAATTGGCGAAAGTCAGATTTTGATGGATTTGTGACCCCGGGTCTTAGGGATTTTTTCAAAAAAATGTTTTTCTGCCGGTTAAGTTGACGAGGTCTGATTTCTTGTCCTGTGATAAAAAGCCTTCTGTTTCGACCGCCAAAACTCTCAGGTGAGCATTTGCAACCCTTTGGCACCATTTTTAAGTGAATTGGCGAAAGTCAGATTTTTCCTTAAATTGTGACCCCGGGGCTTAAGGATTTTTTCAAAAAATATTTTTCCGCCGGTTAAGTTGTCGAGATCTGATTTCTTATCTTGTGATAAAAAGCCTTCTGTTTCGACCGCCCAACAACTCAGGGGAGCATTTGCAACACTTTGGCACCAGTTTTGAGTGAATTGGCGAAAGTCAGATTTTGATGGATTTGTGACCCCGGGGCTTAGGGATTTTTTCAAAAAAATATTTTTCTGCCGGTTAAGTTGTCGAGGTCTGATTTCTTGTCCTGTGATAAAAAGCCTTCTGTTTTGACCGCCAAACATCTCAGGGGAACATTTGCAACCCTTTGGCACCATTTTTCAGTTAATTGGCAAAAGTCAGATTTTTGATGGAATTGTGATCCCGGGTCTTTGGGATTTTTTCAAAAAAATATTTTTCCGCCGGTTAAGTTGTCGAGGTCTGATTTCTTGTCCTGTGATAAAAAGCCTTCTGTTTCGACCGCCAAACATTTCAGGGGAGCATTTGCAACCCTTTGCCACCATTTTTGAGTGAATTGGCGAAAGTCAGATTTTGATGGATTTGTGACCCCGGGGCTTAGGGATTTTTTCAAAAAAAATATTTTTCCGCCGGTTAAGTTGTCGTGGTCTGATTTCTTGTCCTGTGATATAAAGCCTTCTGTTTCGACCACCAAACATCTCAGGGGAGCATTTGCAACCCTTTTGCACGATTTTTGAGTGAATAGGCGAAAGTCAGATTTTTGATTGAATTGTGACCCCGGGGCTTAGGGATTTTTTCAAAAAAATATTTTTCTGCCAGTTAAGTTTTCTAGGTCTGATTTCTTGTCCTGTGATAAAAAGCCTTCTGTTTTGACCGCCAAACATATCAGGGGAGCATTTGCAACCCTTTGACACCATTTTTGAGTGAATTGGCAAAAGTCAGATTTTTCCTTAAATTGTGACCCCGGGGCTTAAAGATTTTTTCAAAAAAAAAATTCCGCCGGTTAAGTTGTCGAGGTCTGATTTCTTGTCCTGTTATAAAAAGCCTTCTGTTTTGACCGCCAAACATCTCAGGGGACATTTGCAACCCTTTAGCACCATTTTTGAGTTAAATGGCAAAAGTCAGATTTTTGATGGAATTGTGACCCCGGGTCTTAGGGATTTTTTCAAAAAAGTTTTTTTCTTCCGGTCAAGTTGTCGTGGTCTGATTTCTTGTCCTGTGATAAAAAACCTTCTGTTTCGACCGCCAAACCTCTCACGGGAGCATTTGCAACCCTTTGGCACCATTTTTAAGTGAATTGGCGAAAGTCAGATTTTTGATGGAATTGTGACCCCGGGGCTTAGGGATTTTTTCAAAAAAATATTTTTCCGCCGGTTAATTTGTCGAGGTCTGATTTCTTGTCCTGTGATAAAAAGCCGTCTGTTTCGACCGCCAAACCTCTCAGGGGAGCATATGCAACCCTTTAGCACCAGTTTTGAGTGAATTGGTGAAAGTCAGATTTTTCCTGAAATTGTGACCCCGGGGCTTAGGGATGTTTTCAAAAAAATATTTTTCCGCCGGTTAAGTTGTCGAGGTCTGATTTCTTGTCCTGTGATAAAAAGCCTTCTGTTTCGACCGCCAAACATATCAGGGGAGCATTTGCAACCCTTAAGCACCATTTCTGAGTGAATGCGCAAAAGTCGGATTTTTCCTGAAATTGTGACCCCGGGGCTTAGGGATTTTTTCAAAAAAATACATTTCCGCCGGTTAAGTTGTCGAGGTCTGATTTCTTGTCCTGTGATAAAAAGCCTTCTGTTTCGACCGCCAAACCTCTCAGGGGAGCATATGCAACCCTTTAGCACCAGTTTTGAGTGAATTGGCGAAAGTCAGATTTTTCCTTAAATTGTGACCCCGGGGCTTAGGGATTTTTTCAAAAAAATATTTTTCTGCCGGTTAAGTTGTCGAGGTCTGATTTCTTGTCCTGTTATAAAAAGCCTTCTGTTTTGACCGCCAAACATCTCAGGGGACATTTGCAACCCTTTAGCACCATTTTTGAGTTAAATGGCAAAAGTCAGATTTTTGATGGAATTGTGACCCCGGGTCTTAGGGATTTTTTCAAAAAAGTTTTTTTCTTCCGGTCAAGTTGTCGAGGTCTGATTTCTTGTCCTGTGATAAAAAGCCTTCTGTTTCGACCGCCAAACCTCTCACGGGAGCATTTGCAACCCTTTGGCACCATTTTTAAGTGAATTGGCGAAAGTCAGATTTTTGATGGAATTGTGACCCCGGGGCTTAGGGATTTTTTCAAAAAAATATTTTTCCGCCGGTTAAGTTGTCGAGGTCTGATTTCTTGTCCTGTGATAAAAAGCCTTCTGTTTCGACCGCCAAACATTTCAGGGGAGCATTTGCAACCCTTTGCCACCATTTTTGAGTGAATTGGCGAAAGTCAGATTTTGATGGATTTGTGACCCCGGGGCTTAGGGATTTTTTCAAAAAAAATATTTTTCCGCCGGTTAAGTTGTCGTGGTCTGATTTCTTGTCCTGTGATATAAAGCCTTCTGTTTCGACCACCAAACATCTCAGGGGAGCATTTGCAACCCTTTTGCACGATTTTTGAGTGAATAGGCGAAAGTCAGATTTTTGATTGAATTGTGACCCCGGGGCTTAGGGATTTTTTCAAAAAAATATTTTTCTGCCAGTTAAGTTTTCTAGGTCTGATTTCTTGTCCTGTGATAAAAAGCCTTCTGTTTTGACCGCCAAACATATCAGGGGAGCATTTGCAACCCTTTGACACCATTTTTGAGTGAATTGGCAAAAGTCAGATTTTTCCTTAAATTGTGACCCCGGGGCTTAAAGATTTTTTCAAAAAAAAAATTCCGCCGGTTAAGTTGTCGAGGTCTGATTTCTTGTCCTGTTATAAAAAGCCTTCTGTTTTGACCGCCAAACATCTCAGGGGACATTTGCAACCCTTTAGCACCATTTTTGAGTTAAATGGCAAAAGTCAGATTTTTGATGGAATTGTGACCCCGGGTCTTAGGGATTTTTTCAAAAAAGTTTTTTTCTTCCGGTCAAGTTGTCGAGGTCTGATTTCTTGTCCTGTGATAAAAAGCCTTCTGTTTCGACCGCCAAACCTCTCACGGGAGCATTTGCAACCCTTTGGCACCATTTTTAAGTGAATTGGCGAAAGTCAGATTTTTGATGGAATTGTGACCCCGGGGCTTAGGGATTTTTTCAAAAAAATATTTTTCCGCCGGTTAATTTGTCGAGGTCTGATTTCTTGTCCTGTGATAAAAAGCCGTCTGTTTCGACCGCCAAACCTCTCAGGGGAGCATATGCAACCCTTTAGCACCAGTTTTGAGTGAATTGGTGAAAGTCAGATTTTTCCTGAAATTGTGACCCCGGGGCTTAGGGATGTTTTCAAAAAAATATTTTTCCGCCGGTTAAGTTGTCGAGGTCTGATTTCTTGTCCTGTGATAAAAAGCCTTCTGTTTCGACCGCCAAACATATCAGGGGAGCATTTGCAACCCTTAAGCACCATTTCTGAGTGAATGCGCAAAAGTCGGATTTTTCCTGAAATTGTGACCCCGGGGCTTAGGGATTTGTTCAAAAAAATGTTTTTCTGCCGGTTAAGTTGTCGAGGTCTGATTTCTTGTCCTGTGATAAAAAGCCTTCTGTTTCGACCGCCAAACCTCTCAGGGGAGCATATGCAACCCTTTAGCACCAGTTTTGAGTGAATTGGCGAAAGTCAGATTTTTCCTTAAATTGTGACCCCGGGGCTTAGGGATTTTTTCAAAAAAATATTTTTCTGCCGGTTAAGTTGTCGAGGTCTGATTTCTTGTCCTGTGATAAAAAGCCTTCTGTTTTGACCGCCAAACATCTCAGGGGAACATTTGCAACCCTTTGGCACCATTTTTCAGTTAATTGGCAAAAGTCAGATTTTTGATGGAATTGTGACCCCCGGTCTTTGGGATTTTTTCAAAAAAATATTTTTCTGCCGGTTAAGTTGTCGAGGTCTGATTTCTTGTCCTGTGATAAAAAGCCTTCTGTTTCGACCGCCAAACATTTCAGGGGAGCATTTGCAACCCTTTGCCACCATTTTTGAGTGAATTGGCGAAAGTCAGATTTTGATGGATTTGTGACCCCGGGGCTTAGGGATTTTTTCAAAAAAAATATTTTTCCGCCGGTTAAGTTGTCGTGGTCTGATTTCTTGTCCTGTGATATAAAGCCTTCTGTTTCGACCACCAAACATCTCAGGGGAGCATTTGCAACCCTTTTGCACCATTTTTGAGTGAATAGGCGAAAGTCAGATTTTTGATTGAATTGTGACCCCGGGGCTTAGGGATTTTTTCAAAAAAATATTTTTCTGCCAGTTAAGTTTTCTAGGTCTGATTTCTTGTCCTGTGATAAAAAGCCTTCTGTTTTGACCGCCAAACATATCAGGGGAGCATTTGCAACCCTTTGACACCATTTTTGAGTGAATTGGCAAAAGTCAGATTTTTCCTTAAATTGTGACCCCGGGGCTTAAAGATTTTTTCAAAAAAAAAATTCCGCCGGTTAAGTTGTCGAGGTCTGATTTCTTGTCCTGTTATAAAAAGCCTTCTGTTTTGACCGCCAAACATCTCAGGGGACATTTGCAACCCTTTAGCACCATTTTTGAGTTAATTGGCAAAAGTCAGATTTTTGATGGAATTGTGACCCCGGGTCTTAGGGATTTTTTCAAAAAAATTTTTTTCTTCCGGTCAAGTTGTCGAGGTCTGATTTCTTGTCCTGTGATAAAAAGCCTTCTGTTTCAACCGCCAAACCTCTCACGGGAGCATTTGCAACCCTTTGGCACCATTTTTAAGTGAATTGGCGAAAGTCAGATTTTTGATGGAATTGTGACCCCGGGGCTTAGGGATTTTTTCAAAACAATATTTTTCCGCCTGTTAATTTGTCGAGGTCTGATTTCTTGTCCTGTGATAAAAAGCCGTCTGTTTTGACCGCCAAACCTCTCAGGGGAGCATATGCAACCCTTTAGCACCAGTTTTGAATGAATTGGTGAAAGTCAGATTTTTCCTGAAATTGTGACCCCGGGGCTTAGGGATGTTTTCAAAAAAATATTTTTCCGCCGGTTAAGTTGTCGAGGTCTGATTTCTTGTCCTGTGATAAAAAGCCTTCTGTTTCGACCGCCAAACATATCAGGGGAGCATTTGCAACCCTTAAGCACCATTTCTGAGTGAATGCGCAAAAGTCGGATTTTTCCTGAAATTGTGACCCCGGGGCTTAGGGATTTTTTCAAAAAAATACATTTCCGCCGGTTAAGTTGTCGAGGTCTGATTTCTTGTCCTGTGATAAAAAGCCTTCTGTTTCGACCGCCAAACCTCTCAGGGGAGCATATGCAACCCTTTAGCACCAGTTTTGAGTGAATTGGCGAAAGTCAGATTTTTCCTGAAATTGTGACCCCGGGGCTTAGGGATTTTTTCAAAAAAATATTTTTCTGCCGGTTAAGTTGTCGAGGTCTGATTTCTTGTCCTGTGATAAAAAGCCTTCTGTTTTGACCGCCAAACATCTCAGGGGAACATTTGCAACCCTTTGGCACCATTTTTCAGTTAATTGGCAAAAGTCAGATTTTTGATGGAATTGTGACCCCGGGTGTTAGGGATTTTTTCAAAAAATATTTTTCCACCGGTTAAGTTGTCGAGGTCTGATTTCTTGTCCTGTGATAAAAAGCCTTCTGTTTCGACCGCCAAACATTTCAGGGGAGCATTTGCAACCCTTTGGCACCATTTTTGAGTGAATTGGCGAAAGTCAGATTTTGATGGATTTGTGACCCCGGGGCTTAGGGATTTTTTCAAAAAAATATTTTTCTGCCAGTTAAGTTTTCTAGGTCTGATTTCTTGTCCTGTGATAAAAAGCCTTCTGTTTTGACCGCCAAACATATCAGGGGAGCATTTGCAACCCTTTGGCACCATTTTTATGTGAATTGGCGAAAGTCAGATTTTTGATGGATTTGTGACCCCGGGGCTTAGGGATTTGTTCAAAAAAATCTTTTTCTGCCGGTTAAGTTGTCGAGGTCTGATTTCTTGTCCTGTGATAAAAAGCCTTCTGTTTCGACCGCCAAACATCTCAGGGGAGCATTTGCAATCCTTTGACACCATTTTTGAGTGAATTGGCAAAAGTCAGATTTTTGATGGATTTCTGACCCCGGGGCTTAGGGATTTGTTCAAAAAAATGTTTATCTGCCGGTTAAGTTGTCGAGGTCTGATTTCTTGTCCTGTGATAAAAAGCCTTCTGTTTCGACCGCCAAACCTCTCAGGGGAGCATTTGCAACCCTTTGGCACCATTTTTGAGTTAATTGGCAAAAGTCGGATTTTTCCTGAACTTGTGACCCCGGGGCTTAGGGATTTTTTCAAAAAAATATTTTTCTGCCGGTTAAGTTGTCGAGGTCTGATTTCTTGTCCTGTGATAAAAAGCCTTCTGTTTCGACCGCCAAACATTTCAGGGGAGCATTTGTAACCCTTTGGCACCATTTTTATGTGAATTGGCGAAAGTCAGATTTTTGATGGATTTGTGACCCCGGGGCTTAGGGATTTGTTCAAAAAAATGTTTTTCTGCCGGTTACGTTGTCGAGGTCTGATTTCTTGTCCTGTGATAAAAAGCCTTCTGTTTCGACCGCCAAACATCTCAGGAGAGCATTTGCAACCCTTTGACACCATTTTTGAGTGAATTGGCAAAAGTCAGATTTTTGATGGATTTGTGACCCCGGGGCTTAGGGATTTGTTCAAAAAAATGTTTATCTGCCGGTTAAGTTGTCGAGGTCTGATTTCTTGTCCTGTGATAAAAAGCCTTCTGTTTCGACCGCCAAACCTCTCAGGGGAGCATTTGCAACCCTTTGGCACCATTTTTGAGTGAATTGACGAAAGTCAGATTTTTCCTTAAATTGTGACCCCGGGGCCTAGGGATTTTTTCAAAAAAATATTTTTCTGCCGGTTAAGTTGTCGAGGTCTGATTTCTTGTTCTGTGATAAAAAGCCGTCTGTTTCGACCGCCAAACATCTCAGGGGAACATTTCCAACCCTTTAGCAGCATTTTTGAGTTAATTGGCAAAAGTCAGATTTTTGATGGAATTGTGACCCCGGGGCTTAGGGATGTTTCAAAAACAATATTTTTCCGCCGGTTAAGTTGTCGAGGTCTGATTTCTTGTCCTGTGATCAAAAGCCTTCTGTTTTGACCGCCAAACATCTCAGGGGAACATTTGCAACCCTTTGGCACCATTTTTCAGTTAATTGGCAAAAGTCAGATTTTTGATGGAATTGTGACCCCCGGTCTTTGGGATTTTTTCAAAAAAATATTTTTCCGCCGGTTAAGTTGTCGAGGTCTGATTTCTTGTCCTGTGATAAAAAGCCTTCTGTTTCGACCGCCAAACATTTCAGGGGAGCATTTGCAACCCTTTGCCACCATTTTTGAGTGAATTGGCGAAAGTCAGATTTTGATGGATTTGTGACCCCGGGGCTTAGGGATTTTTTCAAAAAAAATATTTTTCCGCCGGTTAAGTTGTCGTGGTCTGATTTCTTGTCCTGTGATATAAAGCCTTCTGTTTCGACCACCAAACATCTCAGGGGAGCATTTGCAACCCTTTTGCACCATTTTTGAGTGAATAGGCGAAAGTCAGATTTTTGATTGAATTGTGACCCCGGGGCTTAGGGATTTTTTCAAAAAAATATTTTTCTGCCAGTTAAGTTTTCTAGGTCTGATTTCTTGTCCTGTGATAAAAAGCCTTCTGTTTTGACCGCCAAACATATCAGGGGAGCATTTGCAACCCTTTGACACCATTTTTGAGTGAATTGGCAAAAGTCAGATTTTTCCTTAAATTGTGACCCCGGGGCTTAAAGATTTTTTCAAAAAAAAAATTCCGCCGGTTAAGTTGTCGAGGTCTGATTTCTTGTTCTGTGATAAAAAGCCGTCTGTTTCGACCGCCAAACATCTCAGGGGAAAATTTGCAACCCTTTAGCAGCATTTTTGAGTTAATTGGCAAAAGTCAGATTTTTGATGGAATTGTGACCGCGGGGCTTAGGGATGTTTCAAAAAAAATATTTTTCCGCCGGTTAAGTTGTCGAGGTCTGATTTCTTGTCCTGTGATCAAAAGCCTTCTGTTTCGACCGCCAAACATCTCAGGGGAGCATTTGCAACCCTTTGGCACCATTTTTGAGTGAATTGGCAAAAGTCAGATTTTTGATGGATTTGTGACCCCGGGGCTTAGGGATTTTTTCAAAAAAATATTTTTCTGCCGGTCAAGTTGTCGAGGTCTGATTTCTGGTCCTGTGATAAAAAGCCTTCTGTTTCGACCGCCAAACATCTCAGGGGAGCATTTGCAACCCTTTGAGACCATTTTTGAGTTAATTGGCAAAAGTCAGATTTTTCCTGAAATTGTGACCCCGGGGCTTAGGGATTTTTTCAAAAAAAAATTACTGCCGGTCAAGTTGTCGAGGTCTGATTTCTTTTCCGGTGATAAAAAGCCTTCTGTTTCGACCGCCAAACATCTCAGGGGAACATTTGCAACCCTTTATCACCATTTTTGAGTTAATTGGCAAAAGTCAGATTTTGATGGATTTGTGACCCCTGGTCTTAGGGATTTTTTCAAAAAAATACGTTTCCGCCGTTTAAGTTGTTGAGGTCTGATTTCTTGTCCTGTGAAGAAAAGCCTTCTGTTTCGACCGCCAAACATCTCAGGGGAGCATTTGCAACCCTTTAGCACCAGTTTTGAGTGAATTGGCGAAAGTCAGATTTTTCCTGAAATTGTGACCCCGGGTCTTTGGGATTTTTTCAAAAAAATATTTTTCCGCCGGTTAAGTTGTCGAGGTCTGATTTCTTGTCCTGTGATAAAAAGCCTTCTGTTTCGACCGCCAAACATCTCAGGGGAGCATTTGCAACCCTTTGGCACCATTTTTGAGTTAATTGGCAAAAGTCAGATTTTTGATGGAATTGTGACCCCGGGTCTTAGGGATTTGTTCAAAAAAATGTTTTTCTGCCGGTTAAGTTGACGAGGTCTGATTTCTTGTCCTGTGATAAAAAGCCTTCTGTTTCGACCGCCAAAACTCTCAGGTGAGCATTTGCAACCCTTTGGCACCATTTTTAAGTGAATTGGCGAAAGTCAGATTTTTCCTTAAATTGTGACCCCGGGGCTTAAGGATTTTTTTAAAAAATATTTTTCCGCCGGTTAAGTTGTCGAGGTCTGATTTCTTGTCCTGTGATAAAAAGCCTTCTGTTTCGACCGCCAAACATCTCAGGGCAGCATTTGCAACACTTTGGCAACAGTTTTGAATGAATTCGCGAAAGTCAGATTTTTGATGGATTTGTGACCCCGGGATATTTTTCTGCCGGTTAAGTTGTCGAGATCTGATTTCTTGTCCTGTGATAAAAAGCCTTCTGTTTCAACGGCAAACATCTCAGGGGAGCATTTCCAACCCTTTGGCAACATTTTTGAGTGAATTCGCGAAAGTCAGATTTTTGATGGATTTGTGACCCCGGGATATTTTTCTGCTGGTTAAGTTGTCGAGATCTGATTTCTTGTCCTGTGATAAAAAGCCTTATGTTTCGACCGCCAAACATCTCAGGGGAGCATTTGCAACCCTTTAGCACCATTTTTGACTTAACTGGCAAAGGCAGATTTTTCCTGAAATTGTGACCCCGGGGCTTAGGGATTTTTTCAAAAAAATATTTTTCTGCCGGTTAAGTTGTCAAGGTCTGATTTCTTGTCCTGTGATAAAAAGCCTTCTGTTTCGACCGCCAAACCTCTCAGGTGAGCATTTGCAACCCTTTGGCACCATTTTTGAGTGAATTGACGAAAGTCAGATTTTTCCTTAAATAGTGACCCCGGGGCCTAGGGATTTTTTCAAAAAAATATTTTTCTGCCGGTTAAGTTGTCGAGGTCTGATTTCTTGTTCTGTGATAAAAAGCCGTCTGTTTCGACCGCCAAACATCTCAGGGGAACATTTGCAACCCTTTAGCAGCATTTTTGAGTTAATTGGCAAAAGTCAGATTTTTGATGGAATTGTGACCCCGGGGCTTAGGGATGTTTCAAAAAAAATATTTTTCCGCTGGTTAAGTTGTCGAGGTCTGATTTCTTGTCCTGTGATAAAAAGCCTTCTGTTTCGACCGCCAAACATTTCAGGGGAGCATTTGTAACCCTTTGGCACCATTTTTATGTGAATTGGCTAAAGTCAGATTTTTGATGGATTTGTGACCCCGGGGCTTAGGGATTTGTTCAAAAAAATGTTTTTCTGCCGGTTAAGTTGTCGAGGTCTGATTTCTTGTCCTGTGATAAAAAGCCTTCTGTTTCGACCGCCAAACATCTCAGGGGAGCATTTGCAACCCTTTGACACCATTTTTGAGTGAATTGGCAAAAGTCAGATTTTTGATGGATTTGTGACCCCGGGTCTTAGGGATTTGTTCAAAAAAATGTTTATCTGCCGGTTAAGTTGTCGAGGTCTGATTTCTTGTCCTGTGATAAAAAGCCTTCTGTTTCGACCGCCAAACCTCTCAGGGGAGCATTTGCAACCCTTTGGCACCATTTTTGAGTGAATTGACGAAAGTCAGATTTTTCCTTAAATTGTGACCCCGGGGCCTAGGGATTTTTTCAAAAAAATATTTTTCTGCTGGTTAAGTTGTCGAGGTCTGATTTCTTGTTCTGTGATAAAAAGCCGTCTGTTTCGACCGCCAAATATCTCAGGGGAACATTTGCAACCCTTTAGCAGCATTTTTGAGTTAATTGGCAAAAGTCAGATTTTTGATGGAATTGTGACCCCGGGGCTTAGGGATGTTTCAAAAAAATATATTTCTGCCGGTTAAGTTGTCGAGGTCTGATTTCTTGTCCTGTGATAAAAAGCCTTCTGTTTCGACCGCCAAACATCTCAGGGGAGCATGTGCAACCCTTTAGCACCATTTCTGAGTTAATTGGCAAAAGTCAGATTTTTGATGGATTTGTGACCCCGGGGCTTAGGGATTTTTTCAAAAAAATATTTTTCTGCCGGTCAAGTTGTCGAGGTCTGATTTCTGGTCCTGTGATAAAAAGCCTTCTGTTTCGACCGCCAAACATCTCAGGGGAGCATTTGCAACCCTTTGAGACCATTTTTGAATTAATTGGCAAAAGTCAGATTTTTCCTGAAATTGTGACCCCGGGGCTTAGGGATTTTTTCAAAACAATATTTTTCCGCTGGTTAAGTTGTTGAGGTCAGATTTCTTGTCCTGTGATAAAAAGCCTTCTGTTTCGACTGCCAAACATCTCAGGGGAGCATTTGCAACCCTTTGGCACCATTTTTGAGTGAATAGGCGAAAGTCAGATTTTGATGGATTTGTGACCCCGGGGCTTAGGGATTTTTTCAAAAAAATATTTTTCCGCCGGTTAAGTTGTTGAGGTCTGATTTCTTGTCCTGTGAAAAAAAGCCTTTTGTTTGGACCGCCAAACATCTCAGGGGAACATTTGCAACCCTTTAGCACCATTTTTGAATTAATTGGCAAAAGTCAGATTTTTGATGGAATTGTGACCCCGGGTCTTAGGGATTTGTTCAAAAAAATGTTTTTCTGCCGGTTAAGTTGTCGAGGTCTGATTTCTTGTCCTGTGATAAAAAGCCTTCTGTTTCGACCGCCAAACATCTCAGGGGAGCATTTGCAACCCTTTGACACCATTTTTGAGTTAATTGGCAAAAGTCGGATTTTAACTGAACTTGTGACCCCGGGGCTTAGGGATTTTTTCAAAAAAATATATTTCTGCCGGTTAAGTTGTCGAGGTCTGATTTCTTGTCCTGTGATAAAAAGCCTTCTATTTCGACCGCAAAACATCTCAGGGGAACATTTGCAACCCTTTAGCAACATTTTTGAGTTAATTGGCAAAAGTCAGATTTTTCCTGAAATTGTGACCCCGGGGCTTAGGGATTTTTTCAAAAAAATATTTTTCTGCCGGTTAAGTTGTCGAAATCTGATTTCTTGTCCTGTGATAAAAAGCCTTCTGTTTCGACCGCCAAACATCTCAGGGGAGCATTTGCACCCTTTGGCACAATTTTTGAGTGAATTGGCGAAAGTCAGATTTTTCCTGAAATTGTGACCCCGGGGCTTAGGGATTTTTTCAAAAAAAAATTACTGCCGGTCAAGTTGTCGAGGTCTGATTTCTTTTCCTGTGATAAAAAGCCTTCTGTTTCGACCGCCAAACATCTCAGGGGAACATTTGCAAGACTTTATCACCATTTTTGAGTTAATTGGCAAAAGTCAGATTTTGATGGATTTGTGACCCCGGGTCTTAGGGATTTTTTCAAAAAAATACTTTTCCGCCGGTTAAGTTGTCGAGGTCTGATTTCTTGTCCTGTGAAAAAAAGCCTTTTTTTTGGACCGCCAAACATCTCAGGGGAACATTTGCAACCCTTTATCACCATTTTTGAGTTAATTGGCAAAAGTCAGATTTTTGATGGAATTGTGACCCCGGGTGTTAGGGATTTTTTCCAAAAAATATTTTTCCACCGGTTAAGTTGTCGAGGTCTGATTTCTTGTCCTGTGATAAAAAGCCTTCTGTTTCGACCGCCAAACATCTCAGGGGAGCATTTGCAACCCTTTGGCACCATTTTTGAGTTAATTGGCAAAAGTCAGATTTTTGATGGAATTGTGACCCCGGGGCTAAGGGATTTGTTCAAAAAAATGTTTTTCTGCCGGTTAAGTTGACGAGGTCTGATTTCTTGTCCTGTGATAAAAAGCCTTCTGTTTCGACCGCCAAAACTCTCAGGTGAGCATTTGCAACCCTTTGGCACCATTTTTAAGTAAATTGGCGAAAGTCAGATTTTTACTTAAATTGTGACCCCGGGGCTTAGGGATTTTTTCAAAAAAATACTTTTCTGCCGGTTAAGTTGTCGAGGTCTGATTTCTTGTCCTGTGATAAAAAGCCTTCTATTTCGACCGCAAAACATCTCAGGGGAACATTTGCAACCCTTTAGCAACATTTTTGAGTTAATTGGCAAAAGTCAGATTTTTCCTGAAATTGTGACCCCGGGGCTTAGGGATTTTTTCAAAAAAATATTTTTCTGCCGGTTAAGTTGTCGAAATCTGATTTCTTGTCCTGTGATAAAAAGCCTTCTGTTTCGACCGCCAAACATCTCAGGGGAGCATTTGCACCCTTTGGCACAATTTTTGAGTGAATTGGCGAAAGTCAGATTTTTCCTGAAATTGTGACCCCGGGGCTTAGGGATTTTTTCAAAAAAAAATTACTGCCGGTCAAGTTGTCGAGGTCTGATTTCTTTACCTGTGATAAAAAGCCTTCTGTTTCGACCGCCAAACATCTCAGGGGAACATTTGCAAGACTTTATCACCATTTTTGAGTTAATTGGCAAAAGTCAGATTTTGATGGATTTGTGACCCCGGGTCTTAGGGATTTTTTCAAAAAAATACTTTTCCGCCGGTTAAGTTGTCGAGGTCTGATTTCTTGTCCTGTGAAAAAAAGCCTTTTGTTTGGACCGCCAAACATCTCAGGGGAACATTTGCAACCCTTTATCACCATTTTTGAGTTAATTGGCAAAAGTCAGATTTTTGATGGAATTGTGACCCCGGGTGTTAGGGATTTTTTCAAAAAATATTTTTCCACCGGTTAAGTTGTCGAGGTCTGATTTCTTGTCCTGTGATAAAAAGCCTTCTGTTTCGACCGCCAAACATCTCAGGGGAGCATTTGCAACCCTTTGGCACCATTTTTGAGTTAATTGGCAAAAGTCAGATTTTTGATGGAATTGTGACCCCGGGGCTTAGGGATTTGTTCAAAAAAATGTTTTTCTGCCGGTTAAGTTGACGAGGTCTGATTTCTTGTCCTGTGATAAAAAGCCTTCTGTTTCGACCGCCAAAACTCTCAGGTGAGCATTTGCAACCCTTTGGCACCATTTTTAAGTAAATTGGCGAAAGTCAGATTTTTACTTAAATTGTGACCCCGGGGCTTAAGGATTTTTTAAAAAAATATTTTTCCGCCGGTTAAGTTGTCGAGGTCTGATTTCTTGTCCTGTGATAAAAATCCTTCTGTTTCGACCGCCAAACATCTCAGGGGAGCATTTGCAACCGTTTGGCACCATTTTTGAATTAATTGGCAAAAGTCGGATTTTTCCTGAAATTGTGACCCCGGGGCTTAGGGATTTTTTCAAAAAAATACTTTTCTGCCGGTTAAGTTGTCGAGGTCTGATTTCTTGTCCTGTGATAAAAAGCCTTCTATTTCGACCGCAAAACATCTCAGGGGAACATTTGCAACCCTTTAGCAACATTTTTGAGTTAATTGGCAAAAGTCAGATTTTTCCTGAAATTGTGACCCCGGGGCTTAGGGATTTTTTCAAAAAAATATTTTTCTGCCGGTTAAGTTGTCGAAATCTGATTTCTTGTCCTGTGATAAAAAGCCTTCTGTTTCGACCGCCAAACATCTCAGGGGAGCATTTGCACCCTTTGGCACAATTTTTGAGTGAATTGGCGAAAGTCAGATTTTTCCTGAAATTGTGACCCCGGGGCTTAGGGATTTTTTCAAAAAAAAATTACTGCCGGTCAAGTTGTCGAGGTCTGATTTCTTTTCCTGTGATAAAAAGCCTTCTGTTTCGACCGCCAAACATCTCAGGGGAACATTTGCAAGACTTTATCACCATTTTTGAGTTAATTGGCAAAAGTCAGATTTTGATGGATTTGTGACCCCGGGTCTTAGGGATTTTTTCAAAAAAATACTTTTCCGCCGGTTAAGTTGTCGAGGTCTGATTTCTTGTCCTGTGAAAAAAAGCCTTTTGTTTGGACCGCCAAACATCTCAGGGGAACATTTGCAACCCTTTATCACCATTTTTGAGTTAATTGGCAAAAGTCAGATTTTTGATGGAATTGTGACCCCGGGTGTTAGGGATTTTTTCAAAAAATATTTTTCCACCGGTTAAGTTGTCGAAGTCTGATTTCTTGTCCTGTGATAAAAAGCCTTCTATTTCGACCGCCAAACATCTCAGGGGAGCATTTGCAACCCTTTGGCACCATTTTTGAGTTAATTGGCAAAAGTCAGATTTTTGATGGAATTGTGACCCCGGGGCTTAGGGATTTGTTCAAAAAAATGTTTTTCTGCCGGTTAAGTTGACGAGGTCTGATTTCTTGTCCTGTGATAAAAAGCCTTCTGTTTCGACCGCCAAAACTCTCAGGTGAGCATTTGCAACCCATTGGCACCATTTTTAAGTAAATTGGCGAAAGTCAGATTTTTACTTAAATTGTGACCCCGGGGCTTAAGGATTTTTTTAAAAAATATTTTTCCGCCGGTTAAGTTGTCGAGGTCTGATTTCTTGTCCTGTGATAAAAATCCTTCTGTTTCGACCGCCAAACATCTCAGGGGAGCATTTGCAACCGTTTGGCACCATTTTTGAATTAATTGGCAAAAGTCGGATTTTTCCTGAAATTGTGACCCCGGGGCTTAGGGATTTTTTCAAAAAAATACTTTTCTGCCGGTTAAGTTGTCGAGGTCTGATTTCTTGTCCTGTGATAAAAAGCCTTCTGTTTAGACCGCCAAACATCTCAGGGGAGCATTTGCAACCCTTTGGCACCATTTTTGAGTTAATTGGCAAAAGTCAGATTTTTGATGGAATTGTGACCCCGGGGCTTAGGGATTTGTTCAAAAAAATGTTTTTCTGCCGGTTAAGTTGACGAGGTCTGATTTCTTGTCCTGTGATAAAAAGCCTTCTGTTTCGACCGCCAAAACTCTCAGGTGAGCATTTGCAACCCTTTGGCACCATTTTTAAGTGAATTGGCGAAAGTCAGATTTTTCCTTAAATTGTGACCCCGGGGCTTAAGGATTTTTTAAAAAAATATTTTTCCGCCGGTTAAGTTGTCGAGGTCTGATTTCTTGTCCTGTGATAAAAATCCTTCTGTTTCGACCGCCAAACATCTCAGGGGAGCATTTGCAACCCTTTAGCACCATTTCTGAGTGAATTCGCGAAAGTCGGATTTTTCCTGAAATTGTGACCCCGGGGCTTAGGGATTTTTTCAAAAAAATACTTTTCTGCCGGTTAAGTTGTCGAGGTCTGATTTCTTGTCCTGTGATAAAAAGCCTTCTGTTTCAACCGCCAAACCTCTCAGGGGAGCATATGCAACCCTTTGGCATCATTTTTGAGTGAATAGGCGAAAGTCAGATTTTTGATTGAATTGTGATTTTAGGGATTTTTTCAAAAAAATATTTTTCTGCCGGTCAAGTTGTCGAGGTCTGATTTCTTTTCCTGTGATAAAAAGCCTTCTGTTTCGACTGCCAAACATCTCAGGGGCGCATTTGCAACCCTTTAGCACAATTTTTGAGTTAACTGGCAAAGGCAGATTTTTCCTGAAATTGTGACCCCGGGGCTTAGGGATTTTTTCAAAAAAATACGTTTCCGCCGGTTAAGTTGTTGAGGTCTGATTTCTTGTCCTGTGAAAAAAAGCCTTCTGTTTCGACCGCCAAACATCTCAGGGGAGCATTTGCAACCCTTTAGCACCAGTTTTGAGTGAATTGGCGAAAGTCAGATTTTTCCTGAAATTGTGACCCCGGGTCTTTGGGATTTTTTCAAAAAAATATTTTTCCGCCGGTTAAGTTGTCGAGGTCTGATTTCTTGTCCTGTGATAAAAAGCCTTCTGTTTCAACCGCCAAACATCTCAGGGGAGCATTTGCAACCCTTTGGCACCATTTTTGAGTTAATTGGCAAAAGTCAGATTTTTGATGGAATTGTGAACCCGGGGCTTAGGGATTTGTTCAAAAAAATGTTTTTCTGCCGGTTAAGTTGACGAGGTCTGATTTCTTGTCCTGTGATAAAAAGCCTTCTGTTTCGACCGCCAAAACTCTCAGGTGAGCATTTGCAACCCTTTGGCACCATTTTTAAGTGAATTGGCGAAAGTCAGATTTTTCCTTAAATTGTGACCCCGGGGCTTAAGGATTTTTTAAAAAAATATTTTTCCGCCGGTTAAGTTGTCGAGGTCTGATTTCTTGTCCTGTGATAAAAATCCTTCTGTTTCGACCGCCAAACATCTCAGGGGAGCATTTGCAACCCTTTAGCACCATTTCTGAGTGAATTCGCGAAAGTCGGATTTTTCCTGAAATTGTGACCCCGGGGCTTAGGGATTTTTTCAAAAAAATACTTTTCTGCCGGTTAAGTTGTCGAGGTCTGATTTCTTGTCCTGTGATAAAAAGCCTTCTGTTTCAACCGCCAAACCTCTCAGGGGAGCATATGCAACCCTTTGGCATCATTTTTGAGTGAATAGGCGAAAGTCAGATTTTTGATTGAATTGTGATTTTAGGGATTTTTTCAAAAAAATATTTTTCTGCCGGTCAAGTTGTCGAGGTCTGATTTCTTTTCCTGTGATAAAAAGCCTTCTGTTTCGACTGCCAAACATCTCAGGGGCGCATTTGCAACCCTTTAGCACAATTTTTGAGTTAACTGGCAAAGGCAGATTTTTCCTGAAATTGTGACCCCGGGGCTTAGGGATTTTTTCAAAAAAATATTTTTCTGCCGGTTAAGTTGTCGAGGTCTGATTTCTTGTCCTGTGATAAAAAGCCTTCTGTTTCGACCGCCAAACCTCTCAGGGGTGCATTTGCAACCCTTTGGCACCATTTTTAAGTGAATTGGCGAAAGTCGGATTTTTCCTGAAATTGTGACCCCGGGTCTTAGGGATTTTTTCAAAAAAATATTTTTCCGCCGGTTAAGTTGTCAAGGTCTGATTTCTTGTCCTGTGATAAAAAGCCTTCTGTTTCGACCGCCAAACCTCTCAGGGGAGCATTTGCAACCGTTTGGCACCATTTTTGAATTAATTGGCAAAAGTCAGATTTTTGATGGAATTGTGACCCCGGGGCTTAGGGATTTGTTCAAAAAAATGTTTTTCTGCCGGTTAAGTTGACGAGGTCTGATTTCTTGTCCTGTGATAAAAAGCCTTCTGTTTCGACCGCCAAAACTCTCAGGTGAGCATTTGCAACCCTTTGGCACCATTTTTAAGTGAATTGGCGAAAGTCAGATTTTTCCTTAAATTGTGACCCCGGGGCTTAAGGATTTTTTTAAAAAATATTTTTCCGCCGGTTAAGTTGTCGAGGTCTGATTTCTTGTCCTGTGATAAAAATCCTTCTGTTTCGACCGCCAAACATCTCAGGGGAGCATTTGCAACCGTTTGGCACCATTTTTGAATTAATTGGCAAAAGTCGGATTTTTCCTGAAATTGTGACCCCGGGGCTTAGGGATTTTTTCAAAAAAATATTTTTCTGCCGGTTAAGTTGTCGAGGTCTGATTTCTTGTCCTGTGATAAAAAGCCTTCTGTTTCAACCGCCAAACATCTCAGGGGAGCATTTGCAACCCTTTGGCACCATTTTTGAGTTAATTGGCAAAAGTCAGATTTTTGATGGAATTGTGACCCCGGGGCTTAGGGATTTGTTCAAAAAAATGTTTTTCTGCCGGTTAAGTTGACGAGGTCTGATTTCTTGTCCTGTGATAAAAAGCCTTCTGTTTCGACCGCCAAAACTCTCAGGTGAGCATTTGCAACCCTTTGGCACCATTTTTAAGTGAATTGGCGAAAGTCAGATTTTTCCTTAAATTGTGACCCCGGGTCTTAGGGATTTTTTCAAAAAAATACGTTTCCGCCGGTTAAGTTGTTGAGGTCTGATTTCTTGTCCTGTGAAAAAAAGCCTTCTGTTTCGACCGCCAAACATCTCAGGGGAGCATTTGCAACCCTTTAGCACCAGTTTTGAGTGAATTGGCGAAAGTCAGATTTTTCCTGAAATTGTGACCCCGGGTCTTTGGGATTTTTTCAAAAAAATATTTTTCCGCCGGTTAAGTTGTCGAGGTCTGATTTCTTGTCCTGTGATAAAAAGCCTTCTGTTTCGACCGCCAAACATCTCAGGGGAGCATTTGCAACCCTTTGGCACCATTTTTGAGTTAATTGGCAAAAGTCAGATTTTTGATGGAATTGTGACCCCGGGGCTTAGGGATTTGTTCAAAAAAATGTTTTTCTGCCGGTTAAGTTGACGAGGTCTGATTTCTTGTCCTGTGATAAAAAGCCTTCTGTTTCGACCGCCAAAACTCTCAGGTGAGCATTTGCAACCCTTTGGCACCATTTTTAAGTGAATTGGCGAAAGTCAGATTTTTCCTTAAATTGTGACCCCGGGGCTTAAGGATTTTTTTAAAAAATATTTTTCCGCCGGTTAAGTTGTCGAGGTCTGATTTCTTGTCCTGTGATAAAAATCCTTCTGTTTCGACCGCCAAACATCTCAGGGGAGCATTTGCAACCGTTTGGCACCATTTTTGAATTAATTGGCAAAAGTCGGATTTTTCCTGAAATTGTGACCCCGGGGCTTAGGGATTTTTTCAAAAAAATATTTTTCTGCCGGTTAAGTTGTCGAGGTCTGATTTCTTGTCCTGTGATAAAAAGCCTTCTGTTTCGACCGCCAAAACTCTCAGGTGAGCATTTGCAACCCTTTGGCACCATTTTTAAGTGAATTGGCGAAAGTCAGATTTTTCCTTAAATTGTGACCCCGGGTCTTAGGGATTTTTTCAAAAAAATACGTTTCCGCCGGTTAAGTTGTTGAGGTCTGATTTCTTGTCCTGTGAAAAAAAGCCTTCTGTTTCGACCGCCAAACATCTCAGGGGAGCATTTGCAACCCTTTAGCACCAGTTTTGAGTGAATTGGCGAAAGTCAGATTTTTCCTGAAATTGTGACCCCGGGTCTTTGGGATTTTTTCAAAAAAATATTTTTCCGCCGGTTAAGTTGTCAAGGTCTGATTTCTTGTCCTGTGATAAAAAGCCTTCTGTTTCGACCGCCAAACATCTCAGGGGAGCATTTGCAACCCTTTGGCACCATTTTTGAGTTAATTGGCAAAAGTCAGATTTTTGATGGAATTGTGACCCCGGGGCTTAGGGATTTGTTCAAAAAAATGTTTTTCTGCCGGTTAAGTTGACGAGGTCTGATTTCTTGTCCTGTGATAAAAAGCCTTCTGTTTCGACCGCCAAAACTCTCAGGTGAGCATTTGCAACCCTTTGGCACCATTTTTAAGTGAATTGGCGAAAGTCAGATTTTTCCTTAAATTGTGACCCCGGGGCTTAAGGATTTTTTAAAAAAATATTTTTCCGCCGGTTAAGTTGTCGAGGTCTGATTTCTTGTCCTGTGATAAAAATCCTTCTGTTTCGACCGCCAAACATCTCAGGGGAGCATTTGCAACCCTTTAGCACCATTTCTGAGTGAATTCGCGAAAGTCGGCTTTTTCCTGAAATTGTGACCCCGGGGCTTAGGGATTTTTTCAAAAAAATACTTTTCTGCCGGTTAAGTTGTCGAGGTCTGATTTCTTGTCCTGTGATAAAAAGCCTTCTGTTTCAACCGCCAAACCTCTCAGGGGAGCATATGCAACCCTTTGGCATCATTTTTGAGTGAATAGGCGAAAGTCAGATTTTTGATTGAATTGTGATTTTAGGGATTTTTTCAAAAAAATATTTTTCTGCCGGTCAAGTTGTCGAGGTCTGATTTCCTTTCCTGTGATAAAAAGCCTTCTGTTTCGACTGCCAAACATCTCAGGGGCGCATTTGCAACCCTTTAGCACAATTTTTGACTTAACTGGCAAAGGCAGATTTTTCCTGAAATTGTGACCCCGGGGCTTAGGGATTTTTTCAAAAAAATATTTTTCTGCCGGTTAAGTTGTCGAGGTCTGATTTCTTGTCCTGTGATAAAAAGCCTTCTGTTTCGACCGCCAAACCTCTCAGGGGTGCATTTGCAACCCTTTGGCACCATTTTTAAGTGAATTGGCGAAAGTCGGATTTTTCCTGAAATTGTGACCCCGGGTCTTAGGGATTTTTTCAAAAAAATATTTTTCCGCCGGTTAAGTTGTCAAGGTCTGATTTCTTGTCCTGTGATAAAAAGCCTTCTGTTTCGACCGCCAAACCTCTCAGGGGTGCATTTGCAACCCTTTGGCACCATTTTTAAGTGAATTGGCGAAAGTCAGATTTTTCCTTAAATTGTGACCCCGGGGCTTAAGGATTTTTTAAAAAAATATTTTTCCGCCGGTTAAGTTGTCGAGGTCTGATTTCTTGTCCTGTGATAAAAATCCTTCTGTTTCGACCGCCAAACATCTCAGGGGAGCATTTGCAACCCTTTAGCACCATTTCTGAGTGAATTCGCGAAAGTCGGATTTTTCCTGAAATTGTGACCCCGGGGCTTAGGGATTTTTTCAAAAAAATACTTTTCTGCCGGTTAAGTTGTCGAGGTCTGATTTCTTGTCCTGTGATAAAAAGCCTTCTGTTTCAACCGCCAAACCTCTCAGGGGAGCATATGCAACCCTTTGGCATCATTTTTGAGTGAATAGGCGAAAGTCAGATTTTTGATTGAATTGTGATTTTAGGGATTTTTTCAAAAAAATATTTTTCTGCCGGTCAAGTTGTCGAGGTCTGATTTCTTTTCCTGTGATAAAAAGCCTTCTGTTTCGACTGCCAAACATCTCAGGGGCGCATTTGCAACCCTTTAGCACAATTTTTGAGTTAAGTGGCAAAGGCAGATTTTTCCTGAAATTGTGACCCCGGGGTTTAGGGATTTTTTCAAAAAAATATTTTTCTGCCGGTTAAGTTGTCGAGGTCTGATTTCTTGTCCTGTGATAAAAAGCCTTCTGTTTCGACCGCCAAACCTCTCAGGGGTGCATTTGCAACCCTTTGCCACCATTTTTAAGTGAATTGGCGAAAGTCGGATTTTTCCTGAAATTGTGACCCCGGGTCTTAGGGATTTTTTCAAAAAAATATTTTTCCGCCGGTTAAGTTGTCAAGGTCTGATTTCTTGTCCTGTGATAAAAAGCCTTCTGTTTCGACCGCCAAACCTCTCAGGGGAGCATTTGCAACCGTTTGGCACCATTTTTGAATTAATTGGCAAAAGTCAGATTTTTGATGGAATTGTGACCCCGGGGCTTAGGGATTTGTTCAAAAAAATGTTTTTCTGCCGGTTAAGTTGACGAGGTCTGATTTCTTGTCCTGTGATAAAAAGCCTTCTGTTTCGACCGCCAAAACTCTCAGGTGAGCATTTGCAACCCTTTGGCACCATTTTTAAGTGAATTGGCGAAAGTCAGATTTTTCCTTAAATTGTGACCCCGGGGCTTAAGGATTTTTTAAAAAAATATTTTTCCGCCGGTTAAGTTGTCGAGGTCTGATTTCTTGTCCTGTGATAAAAATCCTTCTGTTTCGACCGCCAAACATCTCAGGGGAGCATTTGCAACCCTTTAGCACCATTTCTGAGTGAATTCGCGAAAGTCGGCTTTTTCCTGAAATTGTGACCCCGGGGCTTAGGGATTTTTTCAAAAAAATACTTTTCTGCCGGTTAAGTTGTCGAGGTCTGATTTCTTGTCCTGTGATAAAAAGCCTTCTGTTTCAACCGCCAAACCTCTCAGGGGAGCATATGCAACCCTTTGGCATCATTTTTGAGTGAATAGGCGAAAGTCAGATTTTTGATTGAATTGTGATTTTAGGGATTTTTTCAAAAAAATATTTTTCTGCCGGTCAAGTTGTCGAGGTCTGATTTCCTTTCCTGTGATAAAAAGCCTTCTGTTTCGACTGCCAAACATCTCAGGGGCGCATTTGCAACCCTTTAGCACAATTTTTGACTTAACTGGCAAAGGCAGATTTTTCCTGAAATTGTGACCCCGGGGCTTAGGGATTTTTTCAAAAAAATATTTTTCTGCCGGTTAAGTTGTCGAGGTCTGATTTCTTGTCCTGTGATAAAAAGCCTTCTGTTTCGACCGCCAAACCTCTCAGGGGTGCATTTGCAACCCTTTGGCACCATTTTTAAGTGAATTGGCGAAAGTCGGATTTTTCCTGAAATTGTGACCCCGGGTCTTAGGGATTTTTTCAAAAAAATATTTTTCCGCCGGTTAAGTTGTCAAGGTCTGATTTCTTGTCCTGTGATAAAAAGCCTTCTGTTTCGACCGCCAAACCTCTCAGGGGTGCATTTGCAACCCTTTGGCACCATTTTTAAGTGAATTGGCGAAAGTCAGATTTTTCCTTAAATTGTGACCCCGGGGCTTAAGGATTTTTTAAAAAAATATTTTTCCGCCGGTTAAGTTGTCGAGGTCTGATTTCTTGTCCTGTGATAAAAATCCTTCTGTTTCGACCGCCAAACATCTCAGGGGAGCATTTGCAACCCTTTAGCACCATTTCTGAGTGAATTCGCGAAAGTCGGATTTTTCCTGAAATTGTGACCCCGGGGCTTAGGGATTTTTTCAAAAAAATACTTTTCTGCCGGTTAAGTTGTCGAGGTCTGATTTCTTGTCCTGTGATAAAAAGCCTTCTGTTTCAACCGCCAAACCTCTCAGGGGAGCATATGCAACCCTTTGGCATCATTTTTGAGTGAATAGGCGAAAGTCAGATTTTTGATTGAATTGTGATTTTAGGGATTTTTTCAAAAAAATATTTTTCTGCCGGTCAAGTTGTCGAGGTCTGATTTCTTTTCCTGTGATAAAAAGCCTTCTGTTTCGACTGCCAAACATCTCAGGGGCGCATTTGCAACCCTTTAGCACAATTTTTGAGTTAACTGGCAAAGGCAGATTTTTCCTGAAATTGTGACCCCGGGGCTTAGGGATTTTTTCAAAAAAATATTTTTCTGCCGGTTAAGTTGTCGAGGTCTGATTTCTTGTCCTGTGATAAAAAGCCTTCTGTTTCGACCGCCAAACCTCTCAGGGGTGCATTTGCAACCCTTTGCCACCATTTTTAAGTGAATTGGCGAAAGTCGGATTTTTCCTGAAATTGTGACCCCGGGTCTTAGGGATTTTTTCAAAAAAATATTTTTCCGCCGGTTAAGTTGTCAAGGTCTGATTTCTTGTCCTGTGATAAAAAGCCTTCTGTTTCGACCGCCAAACCTCTCAGGGGAGCATTTGCAACCGTTTGGCACCATTTTTGAATTAATTGGCAAAAGTCAGATTTTTGATGGAATTGTGACCCCGGGGCTTAGGGATTTGTTCAAAAAAATGTTTTTCTGCCGGTTAAGTTGACGAGGTCTGATTTCTTGTCCTGTGATAAAAAGCCTTCTGTTTCGACCGCCAAAACTCTCAGGTGAGCATTTGCAACCCTTTGGCACCATTTTTAAGTGAATTGGCGAAAGTCAGATTTTTCCATAAATTGTGACCCCGGGGCTTAAGGATTTTTTTAAAAAATATTTTTCTGCCGGTTAAGTTGTCGAGGTCTGATTTCTTGTCCTGTGATAAAAATCCTTCTGTTTCGACCGCGAAACATCTCAGGGGAGCATTTGCAACCGTTTGGCACCATTTTTGAATTAATTGGCAAAAGTCGGATTTTTCCTGAAATTGTGACCCCGGGGCTTAGGGATTTTTTCAAAAAAATATTTTTCTGCCGGTTAAGTTGTCGAGGTCTGATTTCTTGTCCTGTGATAAAAAGCCTTCTGTTTCAACCGCCAAACATCTCAGGGGAGCATATGCAACCCTTTGGCATCATTTTTGAGTGAATAGGCGAAAGTCAGATTTTTGATTGAATTGTGATTTTAGGGATTTTTTCAAAAAAATATTTTTCTGCCGGTCAAGTTGTCGAGGTCTGATTTCTTTTCCTGTGATAAAAAGCCTTCTGTTTCGACTGCCAAACATCTCAGGGGCGCATTTGCAACCCTTTAGCACTATTTTTGAGTTAACTGGCAAAGGCAGATTTTTCCTGAAATTGTGACCCCGGGGCTTAGGGATTTTTTCAAAAAAATATTTTTCTGCCGGTTAAGTTGTCGAGGTCTGATTTCTTGTCCTGTGATAAAAAGCCTTCTGTTTCGACCGCCAAACCTCTCAGGGGTGCATTTGCAACCCGTTGGCACCATTTTTAAGTGAATTGGCGAAAGTCGGATTTTTCCTGAAATTGTGACCCCGGGTCTTAGGGATTTTTTCAAAAAAATATTTTTCCGCCGGTTAAGTTGTCAAGGTCTGATTTCTTGTCCTGTGATAAAAAGCCTTCTGTTTCGACCGCCAAACCTCTCAGGGGAGCATTTGCAACCGTTTGGCACCATTTTTGAATTAATTGGCAAAAGTCGGATTTTTCCTGAAATTGTGACCCCGGGGCTTAGGGATTTTTTCAAAAAAATATTTTTCTGCCGGTTAAGTTGTCGAGGTCTGATTTCTTGTCCTGTGATAAAAAGCCTTCTGTTTCGACCGCCAAACATCTCAGGGGAGCATTTGCAACCGTTTGGCACCATTTTTGAATTAATTGGCAAAAGTCAGATTTTTCCTGAAATTGTGACCCCGGGGCTTAGGGATTTTTTCAAAAAAATACTTTTCTGCCGGTTAAGTTGTCAAGGTCTGATTTCTTGTCCTGTGATAAAAAGCCTTCTGTTTCGACCGCCAAACATCTCAGGGGAGCATTTGCAACCGTTTGGCACCATTTTTGAATTAATTGGCAAAAGTCGGATTTTTCCTGAAATTGTGACCCCGGGGCTTAGGGATGTTTTCAAAAAAATACTTTTCTGCCGGTTAAGTTGTCGAGGTCTGATTTCTTGTCCTGTGATAAAAAGCCTTCTGTTTCAACCGCCAAACATCTCAGGGGAGCATATGCAACCCTTTGGCATCATTTTTGAGTGAATAGGCGAAAGTCAGATTTTTGATTGAATTGTGATTTTAGGGATTTTTCCCAAAAAAAAATTTTCTGCCGGTTAAGTTGTCGAGGTCTGATTTCTTGTCCTGTGATAAAAAGCCTTCTGTTTCGACCGCCAAACCTCTCAGGGGAGCATTTGCAACCCTTTGGCACCATTTTTAAGTGAATTGGCGAAAGTCAGATTTTTCCTGAAATTGTGACCACGGGTCTTAGGGATTTTTTCAAAAAAATATTTTTCCGCCGGTTAAGTTGTCAAGGTCTGATTTCTTGTCCTGTGATAAAAAGCCTTCTGTTTCGACCGCCAAAACTCTCAGGGGAGCATTTGCAACCGTTTGGCACCATTTTTGAATTAATTGGCAAAAGTCGGATTTTTCCTTAAATTGTGACCCCGGGGCTTAAGGATTTTTTCAAAAAAATATTTTTCCGCCGGTTAAGTTGTCCAGGTCTGATTTCTTGTCCTGTGATAAAAAGCCTTCTGTTTCGACTGCCAAACACCTCAGGGGAACATTTGCAACCCTTTAGCACCATTTTTGAGTTAATTGGAAAAGTCAGATTTTTCCTGAAATTGGGGCCCCCGGGGCTTAGGGATTTTTTCAAAAAAACATTTTTCTGCCGGTTCAGTTGTCAGGGTCTGCTTTCTTGTCCTGTGATAAAAAGCCTTCTGTTTCGACCACCAAACATCTCAGCGGATCATTTGGAACCCTTTGGCACCATTTTTGAGTGAATTGGCAAAAGTCAGATTTTTGATGGATTTGTGACCCCGGGGCTTAGGGTTTTTTTCAAAAAAATATTTTCCTGCCGGTCAAGTTGTCGAGGTCTGATTTCTTTTCCTGTGATAAAAAGCCTTCTGTTTCGACCGCCAAACAAATCAGGGTAACATTTGCAACCCTTTGGCACCATTTTTAAGTGAATTTGCGAAAGTCAGATTTTTGATGGAATTGTGACCCCGGGGCTTAGGGATTTTTTCAAAAAAATATTTTTCTGCCGGTTAAGTTGTCGAGGTCTGATTTCTTGTCCTGTGATAAAAAGCCTTCTGTTTCGACCGCCAAACCTCTCAGGGGTGCATTTGCAACCCTTTGGCACCATTTTTAAGTGAATTGGCGAAAGTCGGATTTTTCCTGAAATTGTGACCCCGGGTCTTAGGGATTTTTTCAAAAAAATATTTTTCCGCCGGTTAAGTTGTCAAGGTCTGATTTCTTGTCCTGTGATAAAAAGCCTTCTGTTTCGACTGCCAAACCTCTCAGGGGAGCATTTGCAACCGTTTGGCACCATTTTTGAATTAATTGGCAAAAGTCGGATTTTTCCTGAAATTGTGACCCCGGGGCTTAGGGATTTTTTCAAAAAAATATTTTTCTGCCGGTTAAGTTGTCCAGGTCTGATTTCTTGTCCTGTGATAAAAAGCCTTCTGTTTCGACCGCCAAACATCTCAGGGGAGCATTTGCAACCGTTTGGCACCATTTTTGAATTAATTGGCAAAAGTCGGATTTTTCCTGAAATTGTGACCCCGGGGCTTAGGGATTTTTTCAAAAAAATACTTTTCTGCCGGTTAAGTTGTCGAGGTCTGATTTCTTGTCCTGTGATAAAAAGCCTTCTGTTTCAACCGCCAAACATCTCAGGGGAGCATATGCAACCCTTTGGCATCATTTTTGAGTGAATAGGCGAAAGTCAGATTTTTGATTGAATTGTGATTTTAGGGATTTTTTCAAAAAAATTTTTTTCTGCCGGTTAAGTTGTCGAGGTCTGATTTCTTGTCCTGTGATAAAAAGCCTTCTGTTTCGACCGCCAAACCTCTCAGGGGAGCATTTGCAACCCTTTGGCACCATTTTTAAGTGAATTGGCGAAAGTCAGATTTTTCCTGAAATTGTGACCACGGGTCTTAGGGATTTTTTCAAAAAAATATTTTTCCGCCGGTTAAGTTGTCAAGGTCTGATTTCTTGTCCTGTGATAAAAAGCCTTCTGTTTCGACCGCCAAAACTCTCAGGGGAGCATTTGCAACCGTTTGGCACCATTTTTGAATTAATTGGCAAAAGTCGGATTTTTGATGGATTTGTGACCCCGGGGCTTAAGGATTTTTTCAAAAAAATATTTTTCCGCCGGTTAAGTTGTCGAGGTCTGATTTCTTGTCCTGTGATAAAAAGCCTTCTGTTTCGACTGCCAAACACCTCAGGGGAACATTTGCAACCCTTTAGCACCATTTTTGAGTTAATTGGAAAAGTCAGATTTTTCCTGAAATTGTGACCCCGGGGCTTAGGGATTTTTTCAAAAAAACATTTTTCTGCCGGTTCAGTTGTCAGGGTCTGCTTTCTTGTCCTGTGATAAAAAGCCTTCTGTTTCGACCACCAAACATCTCAGGGGATCATTTGGAACCCTTTGGCACCATTTTTGAGTGAATTGGCAAAAGTCAGATTTTTGATGGATTTGTGACCCCGGGGCTTAGGGTTTTTTTCAAAAAAATATTTTCCTGCCGGTCAAGTTGTCGAGGTCTGATTTCTTTTCCTGTGATAAAAAGCCTTCTGTTTCGACCGCCAAACAAATCAGGGTAACATTTGAAACCCTTTGGCACCATTTTTAAGTGAATTTGCGAAAGTCAGATTTTTGATGGAATTGTGACCCCGGGGCTTAGGGATTTTTTCAAAAAAATATTTTTCTGCCGGTTAAGTTGTCGAGGTCTGATTTCTTGTCCTGTGATAAAAAGCCTTCTGTTTCGACCGCCAAACCTCTCAGGGGTGCATTTGCAACCCTTTGGCACCATTTTTAAGTGAATTGGCGAAAGTCGGATTTTTCCTGAAATTGTGACCCCGGGTCTTAGGGATTTTTTCAAAAAAATATTTTTCCGCCGGTTAAGTTGTCAAGGTCTGATTTCTTGTCCTGTGATAAAAAGCCTTCTGTTTCGACCGCCAAACCTCTCAGGGGAGCATTTGCAACCGTTTGGCACCATTTTTGAATTATTTGGCAAAAGTCGGATTTTTCCTGAAATTGTGACCCCGGGGCTTAGGGGTTTTTTCAAAAAAATACTTTTCTGCCGGTTAAGTTGTCGAGGTCTGATTTCTTGTCCTGTGATAAAAAGCCTTCTGTTTCAACCGCCAAACATCTCAGGGGAGCATATGCAACCCTTTGGCATGATTTTTGAGTGAATAGGCAAAAGTCAGATTTTTGATTGAATTGTGATTTTAGGGATTTTTTCAAAAAAATATTTTTCTGCCGGTCAAGTTGTCGAGGTCTGATTTCTTTTCCTGTGATAAAAAGCCTTCTGTTTCGACTGCCAAACACCTCAGGGGAACATTTGCAACCCTTTAGCACCATTTTTGAGTTAATTGGAAAAGTCAGATTTTTCCTGAAATTGTGACCCCGGGGCTTAGGGATTTTTTCAAAAAAACATTTTTCTGCCGGTTCAGTTGTCAGGGTCTGCTTTCTTGTCCTGTGATAAAAAGCCTTCTGTTTCGACCACCAAACATCTCAGGGGATCATTTGGAACCCTTTGGCACCATTTTTGAGTGAATTGGCAAAAGTCAGATTTTTGATGGATTTGTGACCCCGGGGCTTAGGGTTTTTTTCAAAAAAATATTTTCCTGCCGGTCAAGTTGTCGAGGTCTGATTTCTTGTCCTTTGATAAAAAGCCTTCTGTTTCGACCGCCAAACAAATCAGGGTAACATTTGAAACCCTTTGGCACCATTTTTAAGTGAATTTGCGAAAGTCAGATTTTTGATGGAATTGTGACCCCGGGGCTTAGGGATTTTTTCAAAAAAATATTTTTCTGCCGGTTAAGTTGTCGAGGTCTGATTTCTTGTCCTGTGATAAAAAGCCTTCTGTTTCGACCGCCAAACATCTCAGGGGAGCATTTTCAACCGTTTGGCACCATTTTTGAATTAATTGGCAAATGTCGGATTTTTCCTGAAATTGTGACCCCGGGGCTTAGGGATTTTTTCAAAAAAATACTTTTCTGCCGGTTAAGTTGTCGAGGTCTGATTTCTTGTCCTGTGATAAAAAGCCTTCTGTTTCAACCGCCAAACATCTCAGGGGAGCATATGCAACCCTTTGGCATCATTTTTGAGTGAATAGGCGAAAGTCAGATTTTTGATTGAATTGTGATTTTAGGGATTTTTTCAAAAAAATATTTTTCTGCCGGTTAAGTTGTCGAGGTCTGATTTCTTTTCCTGTGATAAAAAGCCTTCTGTTTCGACTGCCAAACATCTCAGGGGCGCATTTGCAACCCTTTAGCACAATTTTTGAGTTAACTGGCAAAGGCAGATTTTTCCTGAAATTGTGACCCCGGGGCTTAGGGATTTTTTCAAAAAAATATTTTTCTGCCGGTTAAGTTGTCGAGGTCTGATTTCTTGTCCTGTGATAAAAAGACTTCTGTTTCGACCGCCAAACCTCTCAGGGGTGCATTTGCAACCCTTTGGCACCATTTTTAAGTGAATTGGCGAAAGTCGGATTTTTCCTGAAATTGTGACCCCGGGTCTTAGGGATTTTTTCAAAAAAATATTTTTCCGCCGGTTAAGTTGTCAAGGTCTGATTTCTTGTCCTGTGATAAAAAGCCTTCTGTTTCGACCGCCAAACATCTCAGGGGAGCATTTGCAACCGTTTGGCACCATTTTTGAATTAATTGGCAAAAGTCGGATTTTTCCTGAAATTGTGACCCCGGGGCTTAGGGATTTTTTCAAAAAAATATTTTTCTGCCGGTTAAGTTGTCGAGGTCTGATTTCTTGTCCTGTGATAAAAAGCCTTCTGTTTCGACCGCCAAACATCTCAGGGGAGCATTTGCAACCGTTTGGCACCATTTTTGAATTAATTGGCAAAAGTCAGATTTTTCCTGAAATTGTGACCCCGGGGCTTAGGGATTTTTTCAAAAAAATACTTTTCTGCCGGTTAAGTTGTCGAGGTCTGATTTCTTGTCCTGTGATAAAAAGCCTTCTATTTCAACCGCCAAACATCTCAGGGGAGCATATGCAACCCTTTGGCATCATTTTTGAGTGAATAGGCGAAAGTCAGATTTTTGATTGAATTGTGATTTTAGGGATTTTTTCAAAAAAAATTTTTTCTGCCGGTTAAGTTGTCGAGGTCTGATTTCTTGTCCTGTGATAAAAAGCCTTCTGTTTCGACCGCCAAACCTCTCAGGGGAGCATTTGCAACCCTTTGGCACCATTTTTAAGTGAATTGGCGAAAGTCAGATTTTTCCTGAAATTGTGACCACGGGTCTTAGGGATTTTTTCAAAAAAATATTTTTCCGCCGGTTAAGTTGTCAAGGTCTGATTTCTTGTCCTGTGATAAAAAGCCTTCTGTTTCGACCGCCAAAACTCTCAGGGGAGCATTTGCAACCGTTTGGCACCATTTTTGAATTAATTGGCAAAAGTCGGATTTTTGATGGATTTGTGACCCCGGGGCTTAAGGATTTTTTCAAAAAAATATTTTTCCGCCGGTTAAGTTGTCGAGGTCTGATTTCTTGTCCTGTGATAAAAAGCCTTCTGTTTCGACTGCCAAACACCTCAGGGGAACATTTGCAACCCTTTAGCACCATTTTTGAGTTAATTGGAAAAGTCAGATTTTTCCTGAAATTGTGACCCCGGGTCTTAGGGATTTTTTCAAAAAAACATTTTTCTGCCGGTTCAGTTGTCAGGGTCTGCTTTCTTGTCCTGTGATAAAAAGCCTTCTGTTTCGACCACCAAACATCTCAGGGGATCATTTGAAACCCTTTGGCACCATTTTTGAGTGAATTGGCAAAAGTCAGATTTTTGATGGATTTGTGACCCCGGGGCTTAGGGTTTTTTTCAAAAAAATATTTTCCTGCCGGTCAAGTTGTCGAGGTCTGATTTCTTTTCCTGTGATAAAAAGCCTTCTGTTTCGACCGCCAAACAAATCAGGGTAACATTTGAAACCCTTTGGCACCATTTTTAAGTGAATTTGCGAAAGTCAGATTTTTGATGGAATTGTGACCCCGGGGCTTAGGGATTTTTTCAAAAAAATATTTTTCTGCCGGTTAAGTTGTCGAGGTCTGATTTCTTGTCCTGTGATAAAAAGCCTTCTGTTTCGACCGCCAAACCTCTCAGGGGTGCATTTGCAACCCTTTGGCACCATTTTTAAGTGAATTGGCGAAAGTCGGATTTTTCCTGAAATTGTGACCCCGGGTCTTAGGGATTTTTTCAAAAAAATATTTTTCCGCCGGTTAAGTTGTCAAGGTCTGATTTCTTGTCCTGTGATAAAAAGCCTTCTGTTTCGACCGCCAAACCTCTCAGGGGAGCATTTGCAACCGTTTGGCACCATTTTTGAATTATTTGGCAAAAGTCGGATTTTTCCTGAAATTGTGACCCCGGGGCTTAGGGATTTTTTCAAAAAAATACTTTTCTGCCGGTTAAGTTGTCGAGGTCTGATTTCTTGTCCTGTGATAAAAAGCCTTCTGTTTCAACCGCCAAACATCTCAGGGGAGCATATGCAACCCTTTGGCATGATTTTTGAGTGAATAGGCAAAAGTCAGATTTTTGATTGAATTGTGATTTTAGGGATTTTTTCAAAAAAATATTTTTCTGCCGGTCAAGTTGTCGAGGTCTGATTTCTTTTCCTGTGATAAAAAGCCTTCTGTTTCGACTGCCAAACACCTCAGGGGAACATTTGCAACCCTTTAGCACCATTTTTGAGTTAATTGGAAAAGTCAGATTTTTCCTGAAATTGTGACCCCGGGGCTTAGGGATTTTTTCAAAAAAACATTTTTCTGCCGGTTCAGTTGTCAGGGTCTGCTTTCTTGTCCTGTGATAAAAAGCCTTCTGTTTCGACCACCAAACATCTCAGGGGATCATTTGGAACCCTTTGGCACCATTTTTGAGTGAATTGGCAAAAGTCAGATTTTTGATGGATTTGTGACCCCGGGGCTTAGGGTTTTTTTCAAAAAAATATTTTCCTGCCGGTCAAGTTGTCGAGGTCTGATTTCTTGTCCTTTGATAAAAAGCCTTCTGTTTCGACCGCCAAACAAATCAGAGTAACATTTGAAACCCTTTGGCACCATTTTTAAGTGAATTTGCGAAAGTCAGATTTTTGATGGAATTGTGACCCCGGGGCTTAGGGATTTTTTCAAAAAAATATTTTTCTGCCGGTTAAGTTGTCGAGGTCTGATTTCTTGTCCTGTGATAAAAAGCCTTCTGTTTCGACCGCCAAACATCTCAGGGGAGCATTTTCAACCGTTTGGCACCATTTTTGAATTAATTGGCAAATGTCGGATTTTTCCTGAAATTGTGACCCCGGGGCTTAGGGATTTTTTCAAAAAAATACTTTTCTGCCGGTTAAGTTGTCGAGGTCTGATTTCTTGTCCTGTGATAAAAAGCCTTCTGTTTCAACCGCCAAACATCTCAGGGGAGCATATGCAACCCTTTGGCATCATTTTTGAGTGAATAGGCGAAAGTCAGATTTTTGATTGAATTGTGATTTTAGGGATTTTTTCAAAAAAATATTTTTCTGCCGGTTAAGTTGTCGAGGTCTGATTTCTTTTCCTGTGATAAAAAGCCTTCTGTGTCGACTGCCAAACATCTCAGGGGCGCATTTGCAACCCTTTAGCACAATTTTTGAGTTAACTGGCAAAGGCAGATTTTTCCTGAAATTGTGACCCCGGGGCTTAGGGATTTTTTCAAAAAAATATTTTTCTGCCGGTTAAGTTGTCGAGGTCTGATTTCTTGTCCTGTGATAAAAAGACTTCTGTTTCGACCGCCAAACCTCTCAGGGGTGCATTTGCAACCCTTTGGCACCATTTTTAAGTGAATTGGCGAAAGTCGGATTTTTCCTGAAATTGTGACCCCGGGTCTTAGGGATTTTTTCAAAAAAATATTTTTCCGCCGGTTAAGTTGTCAAGGTCTGATTTCTTGTCCTGTGATAAAAAGCCTTCTGTTTCGACCGCCAAACCTCTCAGGGGAGCATTTGCAACCGTTTGGCACCATTTTTGAATTAATTGGCAAAAGTCGGATTTTTCCTGAAATTGTGACCCCGGGGCTTAGGGATTTTTTCAAAAAAATATTTTTCTGCCGGTTAAGTTGTCGAGGTCTGATTTCTTGTCCTGTGATAAAAAGCCTTCTGTTTCGACCGCCAAACATCTCAGGGGAGCATTTGCAACCGTTTGGCACCATTTTTGAATTAATTGGCAAAAGTCAGATTTTTCCTGAAATTGTGACCCCGGGGCTTAGGGATTTTTTCAAAAAAATACTTTTCTGCCGGTTAAGTTGTCGAGGTCTGATTTCTTGTCCTGTGATAAAAAGCCTTCTGTTTCAACCGCCAAACATCTCAGGGGAGCATATGCAACCCTTTGGCATCATTTTTGAGTGAATAGGCGAAAGTCAGATTTTTGATTGAATTGTGATTTTAGGGATTTTTTCAAAAAAATATTTTTCTGCCGGTCAAGTTGTCGAGGTCTGATTTCTTTTCCTGTGATAAAAAGCCTTCTGTTTCGACTGCCAAACATCTCAGGGGTGCATTTGCAACCCTTTAGCACAATTTTTGAGTTAACTGGGAAAGGCAGATTTTTCCTGAAATTGTGACCCCGGGGCTTAGGGATTTTTTCAAAAAAATATTTTTCTGCCGGTTCAGTTGTCAGGGTCTGATTTCTTGTCCTGTGATAAAAAGCCTTCTGTTTTGACCACCAAACATCTCAGGGGATCATTTGGAACCCTTTGGCACCATTTTTGAGTGAATTGGCAAAAGTCAGATTTTTGATGGTTTTTTGACCCCGGGGCTTAGGGTTTCTTTCAAAAAAATATTTTCCTGCCGGTCAAGTTGTCGAGGTCTGATTTCTTTTCCTGTGATAAAAAGCCTTCTGTTTCGACCGCCAAACAAATCAGGGTAACATTTGCAACCCTTTGGCACCATTTTTAAGTGAATTTGCGAAAGTCAGATTTTTGATGGAATTGTGACCCCGGGGCTTAGGGATTTTTTCAAAAAAATATTTTTCTGCCGTTTAAGTTGTCAAGGTCTGATTTCTTGTCCTGTGATAAAAAGCCTTCTGTTTCGACCGCCAAACCTCTCAGGGGAGCATTTGCAACCCTTTGGCACCAGGTTTCAGTGAATTGGCAAAAGTCGGATTTTTCCTGATATTGTGACCCCCATGGCTTAAGGATTTTTTCAAAAAAATACTTTTCTGCCGGTTAAGTTGTCGAGGTCTGATTTCTTGTCCTGTAATAAAAAGCCTTCTGTTTCGATCGCCAAACCCCTCAGGGGAGCATTTGCAACTGTTTGGCACCATTTTTGAGTGAATTGGCGAAAGTCAGATTTTTGATTGATTTGTGACCCCGGGGTTTAAGGATTTTTTCAAAAAAATATTATTCTGCCGGTTAAGTTGTCGAGGTCTGATTTCTTGTCCTGTGATAAAAAGCCTTCTGTTTCGACTGCCAAACACCTCAGGGGAACATTTGCAACCCTTTAGCACCATTTTTGAGTGAATTGGCAAAAGTCAGATTTTTCCTGAAATTGTGACCACGGGGCTTAGGGATTTTTTCAAAAAAATATTTTCCTGCCGGTCAAGTTGTCGAGGTCTGATTTCTTTTCCTGTGATAAAAAGCCTTCTGTTTCGACCGCCAAACAAATCAGAGGAACATTTGCAACCCTTTGGCACCATTTTTAAGTGAATTTGCGAAAGCCAGATTTTTGATGGAATTGTGACCCCGGGGCTTAGGGATTTTTTAAAAAAATATTTTTCTGCCGGTTAAGTTGTCGAGGTCTGATTTCTTGTCCTGTGATAAAAAGCCTTCTGTTTCGACCGCCAAACATCTCAGGGGAACATTTGCAACCCTTTAGCACCATTTTTGAGTTAAGTGGCAAAAGTCAGATTTTTCCTTAAATTGTGACCCCGGGGCTTAGGGATTTTTTCAAAAAAACATTTTTCTGCCGGTTCAGTTGTCAGGGTCTGATTTCTTGTCCTGTGATAAAAAGCCTTCTGTTTCGACCACCAAACATCTCAGGGGATCATTTGGAACCCTTTGGCACCATTTTTGAGTGAATTGGCAAAAGTCAGATTTTTGATGGATTTGTAACCCCGCGGCTTAGGGTTTTTTTCAAAAAAATATTTTCCTGCCGGTCAAGTTGTCGAGGTCTGATTTCTTTTCCTGTGATAAAAAGCCTTCTGTTTCGACCGCCAAAGAAATCAGGGTAACATTTGCAACCCTTTGGCACCATTTTTAAGTGAATTTGCGAAAGTCAGATTTTTGATGGAATTGTGACCCCGGGGCTTAGGGATTTTTTCAAAAAAATATTTTTCTGCCGGTTAAGTTGTCGAGGTCTGATTTCTTGTCCTGTGATAAAAAGCCTTCTGTTTCGACCGCCAAACTTCTCAGGGGAGCATATGCAACCCTTTGGCACCAGGTTTCAGTGAATTGGCAAAAGTCGGATTTTTCCTGAAATTGTGACCCCCATGGCTTAAGGATTTTTTCAAAAAAATACTTTTCTGCCGGTTAAGTTGTCGAGGTCTGATTTCTTGTCCTGTGATAAAAAGCCTTCTGTTTCGATCGCCAAACCCCTCAGGGGAGCATTTTCAACTGTTTGGCACCATTTTTGAGTGAATTGGCGAAAGTCAGATTTTTGATTGATTTGTGACCCCGGGGTTTAAGGATTTTTTCAAAAAAATATTTTTCTGCCGGTCACGTTGTCGAGGTCTGATTTCTTTTCCTGTGATAAAAAGCCTTCTGTTTCGACCGCCAAACATCTCAGGGGATCATTTGCAACCCTTTGGCAGCATTTTTGAGTGAATTGGCAAAAGTCAGATTTTTCCTTAAATTGTGACCCCGGGGCTTAAGGATTTTTTCAAAAAAATATTATTCTGCCGGTTAAGTTGTCGAGGTCTGATTTCTTGTCCTGTGATAAAAAGCCTTCTGTTTCGACTGCCAAACACCTCAGGGGAACATTTGCAACCCTTTAGCATCATTTTTGAGTGAATTGGCAAAAGTCAGATTTTTCCTGAAATTGTGACCCCGGGGCTTAGGGATTTTTTCAAAAAAATATTTTCCTGCCGGTCAAGTTGTCGAGGTCTGATTTCTTTTCCTGTGATAAAAAGCCTTCTGTTTCGACCGCCAAACAAATCAGAGAAACATTTGCAACCCTTTGGCACCATTTTTAAGTGAATTTGCGAAAGCCAGATTTTTGATGGAATTGTGACCCCGGGGCTTAGGGATTTTTTAAAAAAATATTTTTCTGCCGGTTAAGTTGTCGAGGTCTGATTTCTTGTCCTGTGATAAAAAGCCTTCTGTTTCGACCGCCAAACATCTCAGGGGAACATTTGCAACCCTTTAGCACCATTTTTGAGTTAAGTGGCAAAAGTCAGATTTTTGATTGAATTGTGATTTTAGGGATTTTTTCAAAAAAATATTATTCTGCCGGTTAAGTTGTCGAGGTCTGATTTCTTGTCCTGTGATAAAAAGCCTTCTGTTTCGACCGCCAAACCTCTCAGGGGAGCATTTGCAACCCTTTGGCACCATTTTTAAGTGAATTGGCGAAAGTCAGATTTTTCCTGAAATTGTGACCACGGGTCTTAGGGATTTTTTCAAAAAAATATTTTTCCGCCGGTTAAGTTGTCGAGGTCTGATTTCTTGTCCTGTGATAAAAAGCCTTCTGTTTCGACCGCCAAACCTCTCAGGGGAGCATTTGCAACCCTTTAGCACAATTTTTGAGTGAATTGGCGAAAGTCAGATTTTTCCTGAAATTGTGACCCCGGGGATTAGGGATTTTTTCAAAAAAATATTTTTCTGCCGGTTAAGTTGTTGAGGTCTGATTTCTTGTCCTGTGATAAAAAGCCTTCTGTTTCATCCGCCAAACATCTCAGGGGAGCATATGCAACCCTTTGGCATCATTTTTGAGTAAATAGGCGAAAGTCAGATTTTTGATTGAATTGTGATTTTAGGGATTTTTTCAAAAAAATATTATTCTGCCGGTTAAGTTGTCGAGGTCTGATTTCTTGTCCTGTGATAAAAAGCCTTCTGTTTCGATCGCCAAACCCCTCAGGGGAGCATTTGCAAGTGTTTGGCACCATTTTTGAGTGAATTGGCGAAAGTCAGATTTTTGATTGATTTGTGACCCCGGGGTTTAAGGATTTTTTCAAAAAAATATTTTTCTGCCGGTCACGTTGTCGAGGTCTGATTTCTTTTCCTGTGATAAAAAGCCTTCTGTTTCGACCGCCAAACATCTCAGGGGATCATTTGCAACCCTTTGGCAGCATTTTTGAGTGAATTGGCAAAAGTCAGATTTTTCCTTAAATTGTGACCCCGGTGCTTAGGGATTTTTTCAAAAAAATATTTTCCTGCCGGTCAAGTTGTCGAGGTCTGATTTCTTTTCCTGTGATAAAAAGCCTTCTGTTTCGACCGCCAAACAAATCAGAGGAACATTTGCAACCCTTTGGCACAATTTTTAAGTGAATTTGCGAAAGCCAGATTTTTGATGGAATTGTGACCCTGGGGCTTAGGGATTTTTTAAAAAAATATTTTTCTGCCGGTTAAGTTGTCGAGGTCTGATTTCTTGTCCTGTGATAAAAAGCCTTCTGTTTCGACCGCCAAACATCTCAGGGGAACATTTGCAACCCTTTAGCACCATTTTTGAGTTAAGTGGCAAAAGTCAGATTTTTCCTGAAATTGTGACCCCGGGGCTTAGGGATTTTTTCAAAAAAATATTTTTCTGCCAGTTAAGTTGTCGAGGTCTGATTTCTTGTCCTGTGATAAACAGCCTTCTGTTTCGACCACCAAACATCTCAGGGGAGCATTTGCAACCCTTTGGCAGCATTTTTGAGTGAATTGGCAAAAGTCAGATTTTTCCTTAAATTGTGACCCCGGGGCTTAAGGATTTTTTCAAAAAAATATTTTTCCGCCGGTCAAGTTGTCGAGGTCTGATTTCTTGTCCTGTGATAAAAAGCCTTCTGTTTCGACCGCCAAACATCTCAGGTGATCATTTGCAACCCTTTAGCACCATTTTTGAGTGAATTGGCAAAAGTCAGATTTTTCCTTAAATTGTGACCCCGGGGCTTAGGGATTTTTTCAAAAAAAAAAAATTTCCACCGGTTAAGTTGTTGAGGTCTGATTTCTTGTCCTGTGATAAAAAGCCTTCTGTTTCTACCGCCAAACATCTCAGGGGAGCATTTGCAACCATTTGGCACCATTTTTGAGTGAATTGGCAAAAGTCAGATTTTTCCTGAAATTGTGACCCCGGGGCTTAGGGATTTTTTCAAAAAAATATTTTTCTGCCGGTTAAGTTGTCGAGGTCTGATTTCTTGTCCTGTGATAAAAAGCCTTCTGTTTCGACCACCAAACATCTCAGGGGAGCATTTGCAACCGTTTGGCACCATTTTTGAATTAATTGGCAAAAGTCAGATTTTTCCTGAAATTGTGACCCCGGGGCTTAGGGATTTTTTCAAAAAAACACTTTTCTGCCGGTTAAGTTGTCGAGGTCTGATTTCTTGTCCTGTGATAAAAAGCCTTCTGTTTCAACCGCCAAACATCTCAGGGGAGCATATGCAACCCTTTGGCACCATTTTTGAGTGAATAGGCGAAAGTCAGATTTTTGATTGAATTGTGATTTTAGGGATTTTTTCAAAAAAATATTTTTCTGCCGGTTAAGTTGTCGAGGTCTGATTTCTTGTCCTGTGATAAAAAGCCTTCTGTTTCGACCGCCAAACCTCTCAGGGGAGCATTTGCAACCCTTTGGCACACCATTTTTAAGTGAATTGGCGAAAGTCAGATTTTTCCTGAAATTGTGACCACGGGTCTTAGGGATTTTTTCAAAAAAATATTTTTCCGCCGGTTAAGTTGTCGAGGTCTGATTTCTTGTCCTGTGATAAAAAGCCTTCTGTTTCGACCGCCAAACCTCTCAGGGGAGCATTTGCAACCCTTTGGCACCATTTTTAAGTGAATTGGCGAAAGTCAGATTTTTCCTGAAATTGTGACCCCGGGGATTAGGGATTTTTTCAAAAAAATATTTTTCTGCCGGTTAAGTTGTTGAGGTCTGATTTCTTGTCCTGTGATAAAAAGCCTTCTGTTTCAACCGCCAAACATCTCAGGGGAGCATATGCAACCCTTTGGCATCATTTTTGAGTAAATAGGCGAAAGTCAGATTTTTGATTGAATTGTGATTTTAGGGATTTTTTCAAAAAAATATTTTCCTGCCGGTCAAGTTGTCGAGGTCTGATTTCTTTTCCTGTGATAAAAAGCCTTCTGTTTCGACCGCCAAACATCTCAGGGGAACATTTGCAAGCCTTTGGCACCATTTTTAAGTGAATTTGCGAAAGTCAGATTTTTGCTGGAATTGTGACTCCGGGGCTTAGGGATTTTTTCAAAAAAATATTTTTCTGCTAGTTAAGTTGTCGAGGTCTGATTTCTTGTCCTGTGATAAAAAGCCTTCTGTTTCGACCGCCAAACATCTCAGGGGAGCATTTGCAACCGTTTGGCACCATTTTTGAATTAATTGGCAAAAGTCAGATTTTTCCTGAAATTGTGACCCCGGGGCTTAGGGATTTTTGCAAAAAAACACTTTTCTGCCGGTTAAGTTGTCGAGGTCTGATTTCTTGTCCTGTGATAAAAAGCCTTCTGTTTCAACCGCCAAACATCTCAGGGGAGCATATGCAACCCTTTGGCACCATTTTTGAGTGAATAGGCGAAAGTCAGATTTTTGATTGAATTGTGATTTTAGGGATTTTTTCAAAAAAATATTTTTCTGCCGGTTAAGTTGTCGAGGTCTGATTTCTTGTCCTGTGATAAAAAGCCTTCTGTTTCGACCGCCAAACCTCTCAGGGGAGCATTTGCAACCCTTTGGCACCATTTTTAAGTGAATTGGCGAAAGTCAGATTTTTCCTGAAATTGTGACCCCGGGCCTTAGGGATTTTTTCAAAAAAATATTTTTCCGCCGGTTAAGTTGTTGAGGTCTGATTTCTTGTCCTGTGATAAAAAGCCTTCTGTTTCGACCGCCAAACCTCCTGGGGAGCATTTGCAACCCTTTAGCACCATTTTTGAGTTAATTGGCAAAGGCAGATTTTTCCTGAAATTGTGACCCCGGGGCTTAGGGATTTTTTCAAAAAAAATTTTTTCTGCCGGTTAAGTTGTCGAGGTCTGATTTCTTGTCCTGTGATAAAAAGCCTTCTGTTTCGATCGCCAAACCCCTCAGGGGAGCATTTGCAACTGTTTGGCACCATTTTTGAGTGAATTGGCGAAAGTCAGATTTTTGATTGATTTGTGACCCCGGGGCTTAGGGTTTTTTTCAAAAAAATATTTTCCTGCCGGTCAAGTTGTCGAGGTCTGATTTCTTTTCCTGTGATAAAAAGCCTTCTGTTTCGACCGCCAAACATCTCAGGTGATCATTTGCAACCCTTTAGCACCATTTTTGAGTGAATTGGCAAAAGTCAGATTTTTCCTTAAATTGTGACCCCGGGGCTTAGGGATTTTTTCAAAAAAAAAATTTTCCGCTGGTTAAGTTGTTGAGGTCTGATTTCTTGTCCTGTGATAAAAAGCCTTCTGTTTCTACCGCCAAACATCTCAGGTGATCATTTGCAACCCTTTAGCACCATTTTTGAGTGAATTGGCAAAAGTCAGATTTTTCCTGAAATTGTGACCCCGGGGCTTAGGGATTTTTTCAAAAAAATATTTTTCTGCCGGTTAAGTTGTCAAGGTCTGATTTCTTGTCCTGTGATAAAAAGCCTTCTGTTTCGACCGCCAAACATCTCAGGGGAGCATTTGCAACCGTTTGGCACCATTTTTGAATTAATTGGCAAAAGTCGGATTTTTCCTGAAATTGTGACCCCGGGGCTTAGGGATTTTTTCAAAAAAATTCTTTTCTGCCGGTTAAGTTGTTGAGGTCTGATTTCTTGTCCTGTGATAAAAAGCCTTCTGTTTCAACCGCCAAACATCTCAGGGGAGCATATGCAACCCTGTGGCACCATTTTTGAGTGAATAGGCGAAAGTCAGATTTTTGATTGAATTGTGATTTTAGGGATTTTTTCAAAAAAATATTTTTCTGCCGGTCAAGTTGTCGAGGGCTGATTTCTTGTCCTGTGATAAAAAGCCTTCTGTTTCGACCGCCAAACCTCTCAGGGGAGCATTTGCAACCCTTTGGCACCATTTTTAAGTGAATTGGCAAAAGTCAGATTTTTGATGGAATTGTGACCCCGGGTCATAGGGATTTTTTCAAAAAAATATTTTTAAGCCGGTTAAGTTGACGAGGTCTGATTTCTTGTCCTGTGATAAAAAGCCTTCTGTTTCAACCGCCAAACATCTCAGGTGATCATTTGCAACCCTTTAGCACCATTTTTGAGTTAATTGGCAAAGGCAGATTTTTCCTGAAATTGTGACCCCGGGGCTTAGGGATTTTTTCAAAAAAATATTTTTCTGCCGGTTAAGTTGTCCAGGTCTGATTTCTTGTCCTGTGATAAAAAGCCTTCTGTTTCGACCGCCAAACCTCTCAGGGGAGCATTTGCAACCGTTTGGCACCATTTTTGAGTGAATTGGCGAAAGTCAGATTTTTCTTGAAATTGTGACCCCGGGGCTTAGGGATTTTTTCAAAAAAATATTTTTCTGCCGGTTAAGTTGTCCAGGTCTGATTTCTTCTCCTGTGATAAAAAGCCTTCTGTTTCGACCGCCAAACCCCTCAGGGGAGCATTTGCAACTGTTTGGCACCATTTTTGAGTGAATTGGCGAAAGTCAGATTTTTGATTGATTTGTGACCCCGGGGCTTAGGGTTTTTTTCAAAAAAATATTTTCCTGCCGGTCAAGTTGTCGAGGTCTGATTTCTTTTCCTGTGATAAAAAGCCTTCTGTTTCGACCGCCAAACAAATCAGGGGAACATTTGCAACCCTTTGGCACCATTTTAAAGTGAATTTGCGAAAGTCAGATTTTTGATGGAATTGTGACTCCGGGGCTTAGGGATTTTTTAAAAAAATATTTTTCTGCCGGTTAAGTTGTCGAGGTCTGATTTCTTGTCCTATGATAAAAAGCCTTCTGTTTCGACCGCCAAACATCTCAGGTGATCATTTGCAACCCTTTAGCACCATTTTTGAGTGAATTGGCAAAAGTCAGATTTTTCCTTAAATTGTGACCCCGGGGCTTAGGGATTTTTTCAAAAAAAAAATTTTCCGCTGGTTAAGTTGTTGAGGTCTGATTTCTTGTCCTGTGATAAAAAGCCTTCTGTTTCGACCGCCAAACCTCTCAGGGGAGCATTTGCAACCGTTTGGCACCATTTTTGAGTGAATTGGCAAAAGTCAGATTTTTCCTGAAATTGTGACACCGGGGCTTAGGGATTTTTTCAAAAAAATATTTTTCTGCCGGTTAAGTTGTCAAGGTCTGATTTCTTGTCCTGTGATAAAAAGCCTTCTGTTTCGACCGCCAAACATCTCAGGGGAGCATTTGCAACCGTTTGGCACCATTTTTGAATTAATTGGCAAAAGTCGGATTTTTCCTGAAATTGTGACCCCGGGGCTTAGGGATTTTTTCAAAAAAATTCTTTTCTGCCGGTTAAGTTGTTGAGGTCTGATTTCTTGTCCTGTGATAAAAAGCCTTCTGTTTCAACCGCCAAACATCTCACGGGAGCATATGCAACCCTTTGGCACCATTTTTGAGTGAATAGGCGAAAGTCAGATTTTTGATTGAATTGTGATTTTAGGGATTTTTTCAAAAAAATATTTTTCTGCCGGTCAAGTTGTCGAGGGCTGATTTCTTGTCCTGTGATAAAAAGCCTTCTGTTTCGACCGCCAAACCTCTCAGGGGAGCATTTGCAACCCTTTGGCACCATTTTTAAGTGAATTGGCAAAAGTCAGATTTTTGATGGAATTGTGACCCCGGGTCATAGGGATTTATTCAAAAAAATATTTTTAAGCCGGTTAAGTTGTCGAGGTCTGATTTCTTGTCCTGTGATAAAAAGCCTTCTGTTTCAACCGCCAAACATCTCAGGTGATCATTTGCAACCCTTTAGCACCATTTTTGAGTTAATTGGCAAAGGCAGATTTTTCCTGAAATTGTGACCCCGGGGCTTAGGGATTTTTTCAAAAAAATATTTTTCTGCCAGTTAAGTTGTCCAGGTCTGATTTCTTGTCCTGTGATAAAAAGCCTTCTGTTTCGACCGCCAAACCTCTCAGGGGAGCATTTGCAACCGTTTGGCACCATTTTTGAGTGAATTGGCGAAAGTCAGATTTTTCTTGAAATTGTGACCCCGGGGCTTAGGGATTTTTTCAAAAAAATATTTTTCTGCCGGTTAAGTTGTCCAGGTCTGATTTCTTGTCCTGTGATAAAAAGCCTTCTGTTTCGACCGCCAAACCCCTCAGGGGAGCATTTGCAACTGTTTGGCACCATTTTTGAGTGAATTGGCGAAAGTCAGATTTTTGATTGATTTGTGACCCCGGGGCTTAGGGTTTTTTTCAAAAAAATATTTTCCTGCCGGTCAAGTTGTCGAGGTCTGATTTCTTTTCCTGTGATAAAAAGCCTTCTGTTTCGACCGCCAAACAAATCAGGGGAACATTTGCAACCCTTTGGCACCATTTTAAAGTGAATTTGCGAAAGTCAGATTTTTGATGGAATTGTGACTCCGGGGCTTAGGGATTTTTTTAAAAAATATTTTTCTGCCGGTTAAGTTGTCGAGGTCTAATTTCTTGTCCTATGATAAAAAGCCTTCTGTTTCGACCGCCAAACATCTCAGGTGATCATTTGCAACCCTTTAGCACCATTTTTGAGTGAATTGGCAAAAGTCAGATTTTTCCTTAAATTGTGACCCCGGGGCTTAGGGATTTTTTCAAAAAAAAAATTTTCCGCTGGTTAAGTTGTTGAGGTCTGATTTCTTGTCCTGTGATAAAAAGCCTTCTGTTTCTACCGCCAAACATCTCAGGTGATCATTTGCAACCCTTTAGCACCATTTTTGAGTGAATTGGCAAAAGTCAGATTTTTCCTGAAATTGTGACCCCGGGGCTTAGGGATTTTTTCAAAAAAATTCTTTTCTGCCGGTTAAGTTGTTGAGGTCTGATTTCTTGTCCTGTGATAAAAAGCCTTCTGTTTCAACCGCCAAACATCTCAGGGGAGCATATGCAACCCTTTGGCACCATTTTTGAGTGAATAGGCGAAAGTCAGATTTTTGATTGAATTGTGATTTTAGGGATTTTTTCAAAAAAATATTTTTCTGCCGGTCAAGTTGTCGAGGGCTGATTTCTTGTCCTGTGATAAAAAGCCTTCTGTTTCGACCGCCAAACCTCTCAGGGGAGCATTTGCAACCCTTTGGCACCATTTTTAAGTGAATTGGCAAAAGTCAGATTTTTGATGGAATTGTGACCCCGGGTCATAGGGATTTTTTCAAAAAAATATTTTTAAGCCGGTTAAGTTGTCGAGGTCTGATTTCTTGTCCTGTGATAAAAAGCCTTCTGTTTCAACCGCCAAACATCTCAGGTGATCATTTGCAACCCTTTAGAACCATTTTTGAGTTAATTGGCAAAGGCAGATTTTTCCTGAAATTGTGACCCCGGGGCTTAGGGATTTTTTCAAAAAAAATATTTTTCTGCCGGTTAAGTTGTCCAGGTCTGATTTCTTGTCCTGTGATAAAAAGCCTTCTGTTTCGAACGCCAAACCTCTCAGGGGAGCATTTGCAACCGTTTGGCACCATTTTTGAGTGAATTGGCGAAAGTAGGATTTTTCTTGAAATTGTGACCCCGGGGCTTAGGGATTTTTTCAAAAAAATATTTTTCCGCCGGTTAAGTTGTTGAGGTCTGATTTCTTGTCCTGTGATAAAAAGCCTTCTGTTTCGACCGCCAAACATCTCAGGTGATCATTTGCAACCATTTAGCACCATTTTTGAGTGAATTGGCAAAAGTCAGATTTTTCCTGAAATTGTGACCCCGGGGCTTAGGGATTTTTTCAAAAAAAAATTTTTCCGCCGGTTAAGTTGTTGAGGTCTGATTTCTTGTCCTGTGATAAAAAGCCTTCTGTTTCTACCGCCAAACATCTCAGGTGATCATTTGCAACCCTTTAGCACCATTTTTGAGTGAATTGGCAAAAGTCAGATTTTTCCTGAAATTGTGACCCCTGGGCTTAGGGATTTTTTCAAAAAAATATGTTTCTGCCGGTTAAGTTGTCAAGGTCTGATTTCTTGTCCTGTGATAAAAAGCCTTCTGTTTCGACCGCCAAACATCTCAGGGGAGCATTTGCAACCGTTTGGCACCATTTTTGAATTAATTGGCAAAAGTCGGATTTTTCCTGAAATTGTGACCCCGGGGCTTAGGGATTTTTTCAAAAAAATTCTTTTCTGCCGGTTAAGTTGTCGAGGTCTGATTTCTTGTCCTGTGATAAAAAGCCTTCTGTTTCAACCGCCAAACATCTCAGGGGAGCATATGCAACCCTTTGGCACCATTTTTGAGTGAATAGGCGAAAGTCAGATTTTTGATTGAATTGTGATTTTAGGGATTTTTTCAAAAAAATATTATTCTGCCGGTCAAGTTGTCGAGGGCTGATTTCTTGTCCTGTGATAAAAAGCCTTCTGTTTCGACCGCCAAACCTCTCAGGGGAGCATTTGCAACCCTTTGGCACCATTTTTAAGTGAATTGGCAAAAGTCAGATTTTTGATGGAATTGTGACCCCGGGTCTTAGGGATTTTTTCAAAAAAATATTTTTAAGCCGGTTAAGTTGTCGAGGTCTGATTTCTTGTCCTGTGATAAAAAGCCTTCTGTTTCAACCGCCAAACATCTCAGGTGATCATTTGCAACCCTTTAGCACCATTTTTGAGTTATTTGGCAAAGGCAGATTTTTCCTGAAATTGTGACCCCGGGGCTTAGGGATTTTTTCAAAAAAATATTTTTCTGCCGGTTAAGTTGTCCAGGTCTGATTTCTTGTCCTGTGATAAAAAGCCTTCTGTTTCAACCGCCAAACATCTCAGGTGATCATTTGCAACCCTTTAGCACCATTTTTGAGTTATTTGGCAAAGGCAGATTTTTCCTGAAATTGTGACCCCGGGGCTTAGGGATTTTTTCAAAAAAATATTTTTCCGCCGGTTAAGTTGTTGAGGTCTGATTTCTTGTCCTGTGATAAAAAGCCTTCTGTTTCGACCGCCAAACATCTCAGGTGATCATTTGCAACCATTTAGCACCATTTTTGAGTGAATTGGCAAAAGTCAGATTTTTCCTGAAATTGTGACCCCGGGGCTTAGGGATTTTTTCAAAAAATTTTTTTTCCGCCGGTTAAGTTGTTGAGGTCTGATTTCTTGTCCTGTGATAAAAAGCCTTCTGTTTCTACCGCCAAACATCTCAGGTGATCATTTGCAACCCTTTAGCACCATTTTTGAGTGAATTGGCAAAAGTCAGATTTTTCCTGAAATTGTGACCCCTGGGCTTAGGGATTTTTTCAAAAAAATATGTTTCTGCCGGTTAAGTTGTCAAGGTCTGATTTCTTGTCCTGTGATAAAAAGCCTTCTGTTTCGACCGCCAAACATCTCAGGGGAGCATTTGCAACCGTTTGGCACCATTTTTGAATTAATTGGCAAAAGTCGGATTTTTCCTGAAATTGTGACCCCGGGGCTTAGGGATTTTTTCAAAAAAATTCTTTTCTGCCGGTTAAGTTGTCGAGGTCTGATTTCTTGTCCTGTGATAAAAAGCCTTCTGTTTCAACCGCCAAACATCTCAGGGGAGCATATGCAACCCTTTGGCACCATTTTTGAGTGAATAGGCGAAAGTCAGATTTTTGATTGAATTGTGATTTTAGGGATTTTTTCAAAAAAATATTATTCTGCCGGTCAAGTTGTCGAGGGCTGATTTCTTGTCCTGTGATAAAAAGCCTTCTGTTTCGACCGCCAAACCTCTCAGGGGAGCATTTGCAACCCTTTGGCACCATTTTTAAGTGAATTGGCAAAAGTCAGATTTTTGATGGAATTGTGACCCCGGGTCTTAGGGATTTTTTCAAAAAAATATTTTTAAGCCGGTTAAGTTGTCAAGGTCTGATTTCTTGTCCTGTGATAAAAAGCCTTCTGTTTCAACCGCCAAACATCTCAGGTGATCATTTGCAACCGTTTGGCACCATTTTTGAGTGAATTGGCGAAAGTCAGATTTTTCCTGAAATTGTGACCCCGGGCCTTAGGGATTTTTTCAAAAAATATTTTTCCGCCGGTTAAGTTGTTGAGGTCTGATTTCTTGTCCTGTGATAAAAAGCCTTCTGTTTCGACCGCCAAACATCTCAGGGGAGCATTTGCAACCCTTGAGCACCATTTTTGAGTTAATTGGCAAAGGCTGATTTTTCCTGAAATTGTGACCCCGGGGCTTAGGGATTTTTTCAAAAAAATATTTTTCTGCCCGTTAATTTGTCGAGGTCTGATTTCTTGTCCTGTGATAAAAAGCCTTCTGTTTCGACCGCCAAAACTCTCAGGGGAGCATTTGCAACCGTTTGGCACCATTTTTGAATTAATTGGCAAAAGTCAGATTTTTGATGGAATTGTGACCCCGGGGCTTAGGGTTTTTTTCAAAAAAATATTTTCCTGCCGGTCAAGTTGTCGAGGTCTGATTTCTTTTCCTGTGATAAAAAGCCTTCTGTTTCGACTGCCAAACAAATCAGGGGAACATTTGCAACCCTTTGGCACCATTTTTGAGTGAATTGGCAAAAGTCAGATTTTTCCTGAAATTGTGACCCCGGGGCTTAGGGATTTTTTCAAAAAAATATTTTTCTGCCGGTTAAGTTGTCAAGTTCTGATTTCTTGTCCTGTGATAAAAAGCCTTCTGTTTCGACCGCCAAACCTCTCAGGGGAGCATTTGCAACCGTTTGGCACCATTTTTGATTGAATAGGCGAAAGTCAGATTTTTGATTGAATTGTGATTTTAGGGATTTTTTCAAAAAAATATTTTGATGGAATTGTGACACCGGGGCTTAGGGTTTTTTTCAAAAAAATATTTTCCTGCCGGTCAAGTTGTTGAGGTCTGATTTCTTTTCCTGTGATAAAAAGCCTTCTGTTTCGACCGCCAAACATCTCAGGGGAGCATTTGCAACCCTTTAGCACCATTTTTGAGTTAATTGGCAAAGGGAGATTTTTCCTGAAATTGTGACCCCGGGGCTTAGGGATTTTTTCAAAAAAATATTTTTCTGCCGGTTAAGTTGTCGAGGTCTGATTTCTTGTCCTGTGATAAAAAGCCTTCTGTTTCGACCGCCAAACCTCTCAGGGGAGCATTTGGAACCGTTTGGCACCATTTTTGAATTAATTGGCAAAAGTCAGATTTTTGATGGAATTGTGACCCCGGGGCTTAGGGATTTTTTCAAAAAAATATTTTTCTGCCGGTTAAGTTGTCGAGGTCTGATTTCTTGTCCTGTGATAAAAAGCCTTCTGTTTCGACCGCCAATCCTCTCAGGGTAGCATTTGCAACCGTTTGGCACCATTTTTGAGTGAATTGGCGAAAGTCAGATTTTTCCTGAAATTGTGACCCCGGGGCTTAGGGATTTTTTCAAAAAAATATTTTCCTGCCGGTCAAGTTGTCGAGGTCTGATTTCTTTTCCTGTGATAAAAAGCCTTCTGTTTCGACCGCCAAACAAATCAGGGGAACATTTGCAACCCTTTGGCACCATTTTAAAGTGAATTTGCGAAAGTCAGATTTTTGATGGAATTGTGACTCCGGGGCTTAGGGATTTTTTTAAAAAATATTTTTCTGCCGGTTAAGTTGTCGAGGTCTGATTTCTTGTCCTATGATAAAAAGCCTTCTGTTTCGACCGCCAAACATCTCAGGTGATCATTTGCAACCCTTTAGCACCATTTTTGAGTGAATTGGCAAAAGTCAGATTTTTCCTTAAATTGTGACCCCGGGGCTTAGGGATTTTTTCAAAAAAAAAATTTTCCGCTGGTTAAGTTGTTGAGGTCTGATTTCTTGTCCTGTGATAAAAAGCCTTCTGTTTCTACCGCCAAACATCTCAGGTGATCATTTGCAACCCTTTAGCACCATTTTTGAGTGAATTGGCAAAAGTCAGATTTTTCCTGAAATTGTGACCCCGGGGCTTAGGGATTTTTTCAAAAAAATATTTTTCTGCCGGTTAAGTTGTCAAGGTCTGATTTCTTGTCCTGTGATAAAAAGCCTTCTGTTTCGACCGCCAAACATCTCAGGGGAGCATTTGCAACCGTTTGGCACCATTTTTGAATTAATTGGCAAAAGTCGGATTTTTCCTGAAATTGTGACCCCGGGGCTTAGGGATTTTTTCAAAAAAATTCTTTTCTGCCGGTTAAGTTGTTGAGGTCTGATTTCTTGTCCTGTGATAAAAAGCCTTCTGTTTCAACCGCCAAACATCTCAGGGGAGCATATGCAACCCTTTGGCACCATTTTTGAGTGAATAGGCGAAAGTCAGATTTTTGATTGAATTGTGATTTTAGGGATTTTTTCAAAAAAATATTTTTCTGCCGGTCAAGTTGTCGAGGGCTGATTTCTTGTCCTGTGATAAAAAGCCTTCTGTTTCGACCGTCAAACCTCTCAGGGGAGCATTTGCAACCCTTTGGCACCATTTTTAAGTGAATTGGCAAAAGTCAGATTTTTGATGGAATTGTGACCCCGGGTCATAGGGATTTTTTCAAAAAAATATTTTTAAGCCGGTTAAGTTGTCGAGGTCTGATTTCTTGTCCTGTGATAAAAAGCCTTCTGTTTCAACCGCCAAACATCTCAGGTGATCATTTGCAACCCTTTAGAACCATTTTTGAGTTAATTGGCAAAGGCAGATTTTTCCTGAAATTGTGACCCCGGGGCTTAGGGATTTTTTCAAAAAAAATATTTTTCTGCCGGTTAAGTTGTCCAGGTCTGATTTCTTGTCCTGTGATAAAAAGCCTTCTGTTTCGACCGCCAAACCTCTCAGGGGAGCATTTGCAACCGTTTGGCACCATTTTTGATTGAATAGGCGAAAGTCAGATTTTTGATTGAATTGTGATTTTAGGGATTTTTTCAAAAAAATATTTTGATGGAATTGTGACACCGGGGCTTAGGGTTTTTTTCAAAAAAATATTTTCCTGCCGGTCAAGTTGTTGAGGTCTGATTTCTTTTCCTGTGATAAAAAGCCTTCTGTTTCGACCGCCAAACATCTCAGGGGAGCATTTGCAACCCTTTAGCACCATTTTTGAGTTAATTGGCAAAGGGAGATTTTTCCTGAAATTGTGACCCCGGGGCTTAGGGATTTTTTCAAAAAAATATTTTTCTGCCGGTTAAGTTGTCGAGGTCTGATTTCTTGTCCTGTGATAAAAAGCCTTCTGTTTCGACCGCCAAACCTCTCAGGGGAGCATTTGGAACCGTTTGGCACCATTTTTGAATTAATTGGCAAAAGTCAGATTTTTGATGGAATTGTGACCCCGGGGCTTAGGGATTTTTTCAAAAAAATATTTTTCTGCCGGTTAAGTTGTCGAGGTCTGATTTCTTGTCCTGTGATAAAAAGCCTTCTGTTTCGACCGCCAATCCTCTCAGGGTAGCATTTGCAACCGTTTGGCACCATTTTTGAGTGAATTGGCGAAAGTCAGATTTTTCCTGAAATTGTGACCCCGGGGCTTAGGGATTTTTTCAAAAAAATATTTTCCTGCCGGTCAAGTTGTCGAGGTCTGATTTCTTTTCCTGTGATAAAAAGCCTTCTGTTTCGACCGCCAAACAAATCAGGGGAACATTTGCAACCCTTTGGCACCATTTTAAAGTGAATTTGCGAAAGTCAGATTTTTGATGGAATTGTGACTCCGGGGCTTAGGGATTTTTTTAAAAAATATTTTTCTGCCGGTTAAGTTGTCGAGGTCTGATTTCTTGTCCTATGATAAAAAGCCTTCTGTTTCGACCGCCAAACATCTCAGGTGATCATTTGCAACCCTTTAGCACCATTTTTGAGTGAATTGGCAAAAGTCAGATTTTTCCTTAAATTGTGACCCCGGGGCTTAGGGATTTTTTCAAAAAAAAAATTTTCCGCTGGTTAAGTTGTTGAGGTCTGATTTCTTGTCCTGTGATAAAAAACCTTCTGTTTCTACCGCCAAACATCTCAGGTGATCATTTGCAACCCTTTAGCACCATTTTTGAGTGAATTGGCAAAAGTCAGATTTTTCCTGAAATTGTGACCCCGGGGCTTAGGGATTTTTTCAAAAAAATATTTTTCTGCCGGTTAAGTTGTCAAGGTCTGATTTCTTGTCCTGTGATAAAAAGCCTTCTGTTTCGACCGCCAAACATCTCAGGGGAGCATTTGCAACCGTTTGGCACCATTTTTGAATTAATTGGCAAAAGTCGGATTTTTCCTGAAATTGTGACCCCGGGGCTTAGGGATTTTTTCAAAAAAATATTTTTCTGCCGGTTAAGTTGTCGAGGTCTGATTTCTTGTCCTGTGATAAAAAGCCTTCTGTTTCAACCGCCAAACATCTCAGGGGAGCATATGCAACCCTTTGGCACCATTTTTGAGTGAATAGGCGAAAGTCAGATTTTTGATTGAATTGTGATTTTAGGGATTTTTTCAAAAAAATATTATTCTGCCGGTCAAGTTGTCGAGGGCTGATTTCTTGTCCTGTGATAAAAAGCCTTCTGTTTCGACCGCCAAACCTCTCAGGGGAGCATTTGCAAACCTTTGGCACCATTTTTAAGTGAATTGGCAAAAGTCAGATTTTTGATGGAATTGTGACCCCGGGTCTTAGGGATTTTTTCAAAAAAATATTTTTAAGCCGGTTAAGTTGTCGAGGTCTGATTTCTTGTCCTGTGATAAAAAGCCTTCTGTTTCAACCGCCAAACATCTCAGGTGATCATTTGCAACCCTTTAGCACCATTTTTGAGTTATTTGGCAAAGGCAGATTTTTCCTGAAATTGTGACCCCGGGGCTTAGGGATTTTTTCAAAAAAATATTTTTCTGCCGGTTAAGTTGTCCAGGTCTGATTTCTTGTCCTGTGATAAAAAGCCTTCTGTTTCGACCGCCAAACCTCTCAGGGGAGCATTTGCAACCGTTTGGCACCATTTTTGAGTGAATTGGCGAAAGTCAGATTTTTCCTGAAATTGTGACCCCGGGCCTTAGGGATTTTTTCAAAAAATATTTTTCCGCCGGTTAAGTTGTTGAGGTCTGATTTCTTGTCCTGTGATAAAAAGCCTTCTGTTTCGACCGCCAAACATCTCAGGGGAGCATTTGCAACCCTTGAGCACCATTTTTGAGTTAATTGGCAAAGGCTGATTTTTCCTGAAATTGTGACCCCGGGGCTTAGGGATTTTTTCAAAAAAATATTTTTCTGCCCGTTAAGTTGTCGAGGTCTGATTTCTTGTCCTGTGATAAAAAGCCTTCTGTTTCGACCGCCAAAACTCTCAGGGGAGCATTTGCAACCGTTTGGCACCATTTTTGAATTAATTGGCGAAAGTCAGATTTTTGATTGAATTGTGATTTTAGGGATTTTTTCAAAAAAATATTTTGATGGAATTGTGACACCGGGGCTTAGGGTTTTTTTCAAAAAAATATTTTCCTGCCGGTCAAGTTGTTGAGGTCTGATTTCTTTTCCTGTGATAAAAAGCCTTCTGTTTCGACCGCCAAACATCTCAGGGGAGCATTTGCAACCCTTTAGCACCATTTTTGAGTTAATTGGCAAAGGGAGATTTTTCCTGAAATTGTGACCCCGGGGCTTAGGGATTTTTTCAAAAAAATATTTTTCTGCCGGTTAAGTTGTCGAGGTCTGATTTCTTGTCCTGTGATAAAAAGCCTTCTGTTTCGACCGCCAAACCTCTCAGGGGAGCATTTGGAACCGTTTGGCACCATTTTTGAATTAATTGGCAAAAGTCAGATTTTTGATGGAATTGTGACCATGGGGCTTAGGGATTTTTTCAAAAAAATATTTTTCTGCCGGTTAAGTTGTCGAGGTCTGATTTCTTGTCCTGTGATAAAAAGCCTTCTGTTTCGACCGCCAATCCTCTCAGGGTAGCATTTGCAACCGTTTGGCACCATTTTTGAGTGAATTGGCGAAAGTCAGATTTTTCCTGAAATTGTGACCCCGGGCCTTAGGGATTTTTTCAAAAAAATATTTTCCCGCCGGTTAAGTTGTTGAGGTATGATTTCTTGTCCTGTGATAAAAAGCCTTCTGTTTCGACCGCCAAACATCTCAGGGGAGCATTTGCAACCGTTTGGCACCATTTTTGAATTAATTGGCAAAAGTCGGATTTTTCCTGAAATTGTGACCCCGGGGCTTAGGGATTTTTTCAAAAAAATATTTTTCTGCCGGTCAAGTTGTCGAGGGCTGATTTCTTGTCCTGTGATAAAAAGCCTTCTGTTTCGACCGCCAAACCTCTCAGGGGAGCATTTGCAACCCTTTGGCACCATTTTTAAGTGAATTGGCAAAAGTCAGATTTTTGATGGAATTGTGACCCCGGGTCTTAGGGATTTTTTCAAAAAAATATTTTTAAGCCGGTTAAGTTGTCGAGGTCTGATTTCTTGTCCTGTGATAAAAAGCCTTCTGTTTCAACCGCCAAACATCTCAGGGGAGCATTTGCAACCGTTTGGCACCATTTTTGAATTAATTGGCAAAAGTCGGATTTTTCCTGAAATTGTGACCCCGGGGCTTAGGGATTTTTTCAAAAAAATATTTTTCTGCCGGTTAAGTTGTCAAGGTCTGATTTCTTGTCCTGTGATAAAAAGCCTTCTGTTTCGACCGCCAAACATCTCAGGGGAGCATTTGCAACCGTTTGGCACCATTTTTGAATTAATTGGCAAAAGTCGGATTTTTCCTGAAATTGTGACCCCGGGGCTTAGGGATTTTTTCAAAAAAATACTTTTCTGCCGGTTAAGTTGTCGAGGTCTGATTTCTTGTCCTGTGATAAAAAGCCTTCTGTTTCAACCGCCAAACATCTCAGGGGAGCATATGCAACCCTTTGGCACCATTTTTGAGTGAATAGGCGAAAGTCAGATTTTTGATTGAATTGTGATTTTAGGGATTTTTTCAAAAAAATATTTTTCTGCCGGTCAAGTTGTCGAGGTCTGATTTCTTGTCCTGTGATAAAAAGCCTTCTGTTTCGACCGCCAAACCTCTCAGGGGAGCATTTGCAACCCTTTGGCACCATTTTTAAGTGAATTGGCAAAAGTCAGATTTTTGATGGAATTGTGACCCCGGGTCTTAGGGATTTTTTCAAAAAAATATTTTTAAGCCGGTTAAGTTGTCGAGGTCTGATTTCTTGTCCTGTGATAAAAAGCCTTCTGTTTCAACCGCCAAACATCTCAGGGGAGCATATGCAACCCTTTGGCATCATTTTTGAGTGAATAGGCGAAAGTCAGATTTTTGATTGAATTGTGATTTTAGGGATTTTTTCAAAAAAATATTTTCCTGCCGGTCAAGTTGTCGAGGTCTGATTTCTTTTCCTGTGATAAAAAGCCTTCTGTTTCGACCGCCAAACATCTCAGGGGAACATTTGCAACCCTTTGGCACCATTTTTAAGTGAATTTGCGAAAGTCAGATTTTTGCTGGAATTGTGACCCCGGGGCTTAGGGATTTTTTCAAAAAAATATTTTTCTGCCGGTTAAGTTTTCCAGGTCTGATTTCTTGTCCTGTGATAAAAAGCCTTCTGTTTCGACTGCCAAACCTCTCAGGGGAGCATTTCCAACCGTTTGGCACCATTTTTGAGTGAATTGGCGAAAGTCAGATTTTTCCTGAAATTGTGACCCCGGGCCTTAGGGATTTTTTCAAAAAAATATTTTTCCGCCGGTTAAGTTGTTGAGGTCTGATTTCTTGTCTTGTGATAAAAAGCCTTCTGTTTCGACCGCCAAACATCTCAAGGGAGCATTTGCAACCCTTTAGCACCATTTTTGAGTTAATTGGCAAAGGCAGATTTTTACTGAAATTGTGACCCCGGGGCTTAGGGATTTTTTCAAAAAAATATTTTTCTGCCGGTTAAGTTGTCGAGGTCTGATTTCTTGTCCTGTGATAAAAAGCCTTCTGTTTCGACCGCCAAACCTCTCAGGGGAGCATTTGCAACCGTTTGGCACCATTTTTGAATTAATTGGCAAAAGTCAGATTTTTGATGGAATTGTGACCCCGGGGCTTAGGGATTTTTTCAAAAAAATATTTTTCTGCCGGTTAAGATGTCGAGGTCTGATTTCTTGTCCTGTGATAAAAAACCTTCTGTTTCGACCGCCAAACATCTCAGGGGAGCATTTGCAACCCTTTAGCACCATTTTTGAGTTAATTGGCAAAGGCAGATTTTTCCTGAAATTGTGACCCCGGGGCTTAGGGATTTTTTCAAAAAAATATTTTTCTGCCGGTTAAGTTGACGAGGTCTGATTTCTTGTCCTGTGATAAAAAGCCTTCTGTTTCGACCGCCAATCCTCTCAGGGGAGCATTTGCAACCGTTTGGCACCATTTTTGAGTGAATTGGCGAAAGTCAGATTTTTCCTGAAATTGTGACCCCGGGCCTTAGGGATTTTTTCAAAAAAATATTTTTCCGCCGGTTAAGTTGTTGAGGTCTGATTTCTTGTCCTGTGATAAAAAGCCTTCTGTTTCGACCGCCAAACATCTCAGGGGAGCATTTGCAACCGTTTGGCACCATTTTTGAATTAATTGGCAAAAGTCGGATTTTTCCTGAAATTGTGACCCCGGGGCTTAGGGATTTTTTCAAAAAAATATTTTTCTGCCGGTTAAGTTGTCGAGGGCTGATTTCTTGTCCTGTGATAAAAAGCCTTCTGTTTCGATCGCCAAACCCCTCAGGGGAGCATTTGCAACCATTTGGCACCATTTTTGAGTGAATTGGCGAAAGTCAGATTTTTGATGGATTTGTGACCCCGGGGCTTAGGGTTTTTTTCAAAAAAATATTTTCCTGCCGGTCAAGTTGTCGAGGTCTGATTTCTTTTCCTGTGATAAAAAGCCTTCTGTTTCGACTGCCAAACAAATCAGGGGAACATTTGCAACCCTTTGGCAGCATTTTTGAGTGAATTGGCAAAAGTCAGATTTTTCCTTAAATTGTGACCCCGGGGCTTAGGGATTTTTTCAAAAAAATATTTTTCTGCCGGTTAAGTTGTCGAGGTCTGATTTCTTGTCCTGTGATAAAAAGCCTTCTGTTTCGACCGCCAAACCTCTCAGGGGAGCATTTGCAACCGTTTGGCACCATTTTTGAATTAATTGGCAAAAGTCAGATTTTTGATGGAATTGTGACCCCGGGGCTTAGGGATTTTTTCAAAAAAATATTTTTCTGCCGGTTAAGATGTCGAGGTCTGATTTCTTGTCCTGTGATAAAAAACCTTCTGTTTCGACCGCCAAACATCTCAGGGGAGCATTTGCAACCCTTTAGCACCATTTTTGAGTTAATTGGCAAAGGCAGATTTTTCCTGAAATTGTGACCCCGGGGCTTAGGGATTTTTTCAAAAAAATATTTTTCTGCCGGTTAAGTTGTCGAGGTCTGATTTCTTGTCCTGTGATAAAAAGCCTTCTGTTTCGACCGCCAAACCTCTCAGGGGAGCATTTGCAACCGTTTGGCACCATTTTTGAGTGAATTGGCAAAAGTCAGATTTTTCCTGAAATTGTGACACCGGGGCTTAGGGATTTTTTCAAAAAAATATTTTTCTGCCGGTTAAGTTGTCAAGGTCTGATTTCTTGTCCTGTGATAAAAAGCCTTCTGTTTCGACCGCCAAACATCTCAGGGGAGCATTTGCAACCGTTTGGCATCATTTTTGAATTAATTGGCAAAAGTCGGATTTTTCCTGAAATTGTGACCCCGGGGCTTAGGGATTTTTTCAAAAAAATACTTTTCTGCCGGTTAAGTTGTCGAGGTCTGATTTCTTGTCCTGTGATAAAAAGCCTTCTGTTTCGACCGCCAAACATCTCAGGGGTGCATATGCAACCCTTTGGCACCATTTTTGAGTGAATAGGCGAAAGTCAGATTTTTGATTGAATTGTGATTTTAGGGATTTTTTCAAAAAAATATTTTTCTGCCGGTCAAGTTGTCGAGGTCTGATTTCTTTTCCTGTGATAAAAAGCCTTCTGTTTCGACCGCCAAACATCTCAGGGGAACATTTGCAACCCTTTGGCACCATTTTTAAGTGAATTTGCGAAAGTCAGATTTTTGCTGGAATTGTGACCCCGGGGCTTAGGGATTTTTTCAAAAAAATATTTTTCTGCCGGTTAAGTTGTCCAGGTCTGATTTCTTGTCCTGTGATAAAAAGTCTTCTGTTTCGACCACCAAACCTCTCAGGGGAGCATTTGCAACCGTTTGGCATCATTTTTGAGTGAATTGGCGAAAGTCAGATTTTTCCTGAAATTGTGACCCCGGGCCTTAGGGATTTTTTCAAAAAAATATTTTTCCGCCGGTTAAGTTTTTGAGGTCTGATTTCTTGTCTTGTGATAAAAAGCCTTCTGTTTCGACCGCCAAACATCTCAGGGGAGCATTTGCAACCCTTTAGCACCTTTTTTGAGTTAATTGGCAAAGGCACATTTTTCCTGAAATTGTGACCCCGGGGCTTAGGGATTTTTTTCAAAAAAATATTTTTCTGCCGGTTAAGTTGTCGAGGTCTGATTTCTTGTCCTGTGATAAAAAGCCTTCTGTTTCGACCGCCAAACCTCTCAGGGGAGCATTTGCAACCGTTTGGCACCATTTTTGAATTAATTGGCAAAAGTCAGATTTTTGATGGAATTGTGACCCTGGGGCTTAGGGATTTTTTCAAAAAAATATTTTTCTGCCGGTTAAGTTGTCGAGGTCTGATTTCTTGTCCTGTGATAAAAAACCTTCTGTTTCGACCGCCAAACATCTCAGGGGAGCATTTGCAACCCTTTAGCACCATTTTTGAGTTAATTGGCAAAGGCAGATTTTTCCTGAAATTGTGACCCCGGGGCTTAGGGATTTTTTCAAAAAAATATTTTTCTGCCGGTTAAGTTGACGAGGTCTGATTTCTTGTCCTGTGATAAAAAGCCTTCTGTTTCGACCGCCAATCCTCTCAGGGGAGCATTTGCAACCGTTTGGCACCATTTTTGAGTGAATTGGCGAAAGTCAGATTTTTCCTGAAATTGTGACCCCGGGCCTTAGGGATTTTTTCAAAAAAATATTTTTCCGCCGGTTAAGTTGTTGAGGTCTGATTTCTTGTCCTGTGATAAAAAGCCTTCTGTTTCGACCGCCAAACATCTCAGGGGAGCATTTGCAACCGTTTGGCACCATTTTTGAATTAATTGGCAAAAGTCGGATTTTTCCTGAAATTGTGACCCCGGGGCTTAGGGATTTTTGCAAAAAAATATTTTTCTGCCGGTTAAGTTGTCGAGGGCTGATTTCTTGTCCTGTGATAAAAAGCCTTCTGTTTCGATCGCCAAACCCCTCACGGGAGCATTTGCAACCGTTTGGCACCATTTTTGAGTGAATTGGCGAAAGTCAGATTTTTGATGGATTTGTGACCCCGGGCCTTAGGGTTTTTTTCAAAAAAATATTTTCCTGCCGGTCAAGTTGTCGAGGTCTGATTTCTTTTCCTGTGATAAAAAGCCTTCTGTTTCGACTGCCAAACAAATCAGGGGAACATTTGCAACCCTTTGGCAGCATTTTTGAGTGAATTGCCAAAAGTCAGATTTTTCCTTAAATTGTGACCCCGGGGCTTAAGGATTTTTTCAAAAAAAAATTTTTCCGCCGGTTAAGTTGTCGAGGTCTGATTTCTTGTCCTGTGATAAAAAGCCTTCTGTTTCGACCGCCAAACCTCTCAGGGGAGCATTTGCAACCGTTTGGCACCATTTTTGAGTGAATTGGCAAAAGTCAGATTTTTCCTGAAATTGTGACCCCGGGGCTTAGGGATTTTTTCAAAAAAATACTTTTCTGCCGGTTAAGTTGTCGAGGTCTGATTTCTTGTCCTGTGATAAAAAGCCTTCTGTTTCAACCGCCAAACATCTCAGGGGAGCATATGCAACCGTTTGGCACCATTTTTGAGTGAATTGGCGAAAGTCAGATTTTTCCTGAAATTGTGACCCCGGGCCTTAGGGATTTTTTCAAAAAAATATTTTCCCGCCGGTTAAGTTGTTGAGGTATGATTTCTTGTCCTGTGATAAAAAGCCTTCTGTTTCGACCGCCAAACATCTCAGGGGAGCATTTGCAACCGTTTGGCACCATTTTTGAATTAATTGGCAAAAGTCGGATTTTTCCTGAAATTGTGACCCCGGGGCTTAGGGATTTTTTCAAAAAAATATTTTTCTGCCGGTTAAGTTGTCAAGGTCTGATTTCTTTTCCTGTGATAAAAAGCCTTCTGTTTCGACCGCCAAACCTCTCAGGGGAGCATTTGCAACCCTTTGGCACCATTTTTAAGTGAATTGGCGAAAGTCAGATTTTTCCTGAAATTGTGACCCCCATGGCTTAGGGTTTTTTTCAAAAAAATATTTTCCTGCCGGTCAAGTTGTCGAGGTCTGATTTCTTTTCCTGTGATAAAAAGCCTTCTGTTTCGACTGCCAAACAAATCAGGGGAACATTTGCAACCCTTTGGCACCACTTTTGAGTGAAATGGCAAAAGTCAGATTTTTCCTGAAATTGTGATTTTTTCAAAAATCACCGTTTGGAACCAATTTTTAAATTAATTAGCAAAAGTCGGATTTTTCCTGAAATTGTGACCCCGGGGCTTAGGGATTTTTTCAAAAAAATACTTTTCTGCCAGTTAAGTTGTCGAGGTCTGATTTCTTGTCCTGTGATAAAAAGCCTTCTGTTTCAACCGCCAAACATCTCAGGGGAGCATATGCAACCCTTTGGCACCATTTTTGATTGAATAGGCGAACGTCAGATTTTTGATTGAATTGTGATTTTAGGGATTTTTTCAAAAAAATATTTTTCTGCCGGTCAAGTTGTCGAGGGCTGATTTCTTGTCCTGTGATAAAAAGCCTTCTGTTTCGACCGCCAAACCTCTCAGGGGAGCATTTGCAACCCTTTGGCACCATTTTTAAGTGAATTGGCAAAAGTCAGATTTTTGATGGAATTGTGACCCCGGGTCTTAGGGATTTTTTCAAAAAAATATTTTTAAGCCGGTTAAGTTTTCGAGGTCTTATTTCTTGTCCTGTGATAAAAAGCCTTCTGTTTCAACCGCCAAACATCTCAGGGGAGCATTTGCAACCGTTCGGCACCATTTTTGAATTAATTGGCAAAAGTCGGATTTTTCCTGAAATTGTGACCCCGGGGCTTAGGGATTTTTTCAAAAAAATATTTTTCCGCCGGTTAAGTTGTCAAGGTCTGATTTCTTTTCCTGTGATAAAAAGCCTTCTGTTTCGACCGCCAAACCTCTCAGGGGAGCATTTGCAACCCTTTGGCACCATTTTTGATTGAATAGGCGAAAGTCAGATTTTTGATTGAATTGTGATTTTAGGGATTTTTTCAAAAAAATATTTTTCTGCCGGTAAAGTTGTCGAGGTCTGATTTCTTGTCCTGTGATAAAAAGCCTTCTGTTTCGACCGCCAAACCTCTCAGGGGAGCATTTGGAACCGTTTGGCACCATTTTTGAATTAATTGGCAAAAGTCAGATTTTTGATGGAATTGTGACCCCGGGCCTTAGGGATTTTTTCAAAAAAATATTTTCCCGCCGGTTAAGTTGTTGAGGTATGATTTCTTGTCCTGTGATAAAAAGCCTTCTGTTTCGACCGCCAAACATCTCAGGGGAGCATTTGCAACCGTTTGGCACCATTTTTGAATTAATTGGCAAAAGTCGGATTTTTCCTGAAATTGTGACCCCGGGGCTTAGGGATTTTTTCAAAAAAATATTTTTCTGCCGGTTAAGTTGTCAAGGTCTGCTTTCTTTTCCTGTGATAAAAAGCCTTCTGTTTCGACCGCCAAACCTATCAGGGGAGCATTTGCCACCCTTTGGCACCATTTTTAAGTGAATTGGCGAAAGTCAGATTTTTCCTGAAATTGTGACCCCCATGGCTTAAGGATTTTTTCAAAAAAATACTTTTCTGCCGGTTAAGTTGTCGAGGTCTGATTTCTTGTCCTGTGATAAAAAGCCTTCTGTTTCAACCGCCAAACATCTCAGGGGAGCATATGCAACCCTTTGGCACCATTTTTGATTGAATAGGCGAACGTCAGATTTTTGATTGAATTGTGATTTTAGGGATTTTTTCAAAAAAATATTTTTCTGCCGGTCAAGTTGTCGAGGGCTGATTTCTTGTCCTGTGATAAAAAGCCTTCTGTTTCGACCGCCAAACCTCTCAGGGGAGCATTTGCAACCCTTTGGCACCATTTTTAAGTGAATTGGCAAAAGTCAGATTTTTGATGGAATTGTGACCCCGGGTCTTAGGGATTTTTTCAAAAAAATATTTTTAAGCCGGTTAAGTTTTCGAGGTCTTATTTCTTGTCCTGTGATAAAAAGCCTTCTGTTTCAACCGCCAAACATCTCAGGGGAGCATTTGCAACCGTTCGGCACCATTTTTGAATTAATTGGCAAAAGTCGGATTTTTCCTGAAATTGTGACCCCGGGGCTTAGGGATTTTTTCAAAAAAATATTTTTCCGCCGGTTAAGTTGTCAAGGTCTGATTTCTTTTCCTGTGATAAAAAGCCTTCTGTTTCGACCGCCAAACCTCTCAGGGGAGCATTTGCAACCCTTTGGCACCATTTTTGATTGAATAGGCGAAAGTCAGATTTTTGATTGAATTGTGATTTTAGGGATTTTTTCAAAAAAATATTTTTCTGCCGGTAAAGTTGTCGAGGTCTGATTTCTTGTCCTGTGATAAAAAGCCTTCTGTTTCGACCGCCAAACCTCTCAGGGGAGCATTTGGAACCGTTTGGCACCATTTTTGAATTAATTGGCAAAAGTCAGATTTTTGATGGAATTGTGACCCCGGGCCTTAGGGATTTTTTCAAAAAAATATTTTCCCGCCGGTTAAGTTGTTGAGGTATGATTTCTTGTCCTGTGATAAAAAGCCTTCTGTTTCGACCGCCAAACATCTCAGGGGAGCATTTGCAACCGTTTGGCACCATTTTTGAATTAATTGGCAAAAGTCGGATTTTTCCTGAAATTGTGACCCCGGGGCTTAGGGATTTTTTCAAAAAAATATTTTTCTGCCGGTTAAGTTGTCAAGGTCTGCTTTCTTTTCCTGTGATAAAAAGCCTTCTGTTTCGACCGCCAAACCTATCAGGGGAGCATTTGCCACCCTTTGGCACCATTTTTAAGTGAATTGGCGAAAGTCAGATTTTTCCTGAAATTGTGACCCCCATGGCTTAAGGATTTTTTCAAAAAAATACTTTTCTGCCGGTTAAGTTGTCGAGGTCTGATTTCTTGTCCTGTGATAAAAAGCCTTCTGTTTCGACCGCCAATCCTCTCATGGTAGCATTTGCAACCGTTTGGCACCATTTTTGAGTGAATTGGCGAAAGTCAGATTTTTCCTGAAATTGTGACCCTGGGCCTTAGGGATTTTTTCAAAAAAATATTTTCCCGCCGGTTAAGTTGTTGAGGTATGATTTCTTGTCCTGTGATAAAAAGCCTTCTGTTTCGACCGCCAAACATCTCAGGGGAGCATTTGCAACCGTTTGGCACCATTTTTGAATTAATTGGCAAAAGTCGGATTTTTCCTGAAATTGTGACCCCGGGGCTTAGGGATTTTTTCAAAAAAATATTTTTCTGCCGGTTAAGTTGTCAAGGTCTGATTTCTTTTCCTGTGATAAAAAACCTTCTGTTTCGACCGCCAAACCTCTCAGGGGAGCATTTGCAACCCTTTGGCACCATTTTTAAGTGAATTGGCGAAAGTCAGATTTTTCCTGAAATTGTGACCCCCATGGCTTAAGGATTTTTTCAAAAAAATACTTTTCTGCCGGTTAAGTTGTCGAGGTCTGATTTCTTGTCCTGTGATAAAAAGCCTTCTGTTTCGATCGCAAACCCCTCAGGGGAGCATTTTCAACTGTTTGGCACCATTTTTGAGTGAATTGGCGAAAGTCAGATTTTTGATTGATTTGTGACCCCGGGGCTTAGGGTTTTTTTCAAAAAAATATTTTCCTGCCGGTCAAGTTGTCGAGGTCTGATTTCTTTTCCTGTGATAAAAAGCCTTCTGTTTCGACTGCCAAACAAATCAGGGGAACATTTGCAACCCTTTGGCACCACTTTTGAGTGAAATGGCAAAAGTCAGATTTTTCCTGAAATTGTGATTTTTTCAAAAATCACCGTTTGGCACCATTTTTGAATTAATTGGCAAAAGTCGGATTTTTCCTGAAATTGTGACCCCATGGCTTAAGGATTTTTTCAAAAAAATACTTTTCTGCCGGTTAAGTTGTCGAGGTCTGATTTCTTGTCCTGTGATAAAAAGCCTTCTGTTTCGATCGCCAAACCCCTCAGGGGAGCATTTTCAACTGTTTGGCACCATTTTTGAGTGAATAGGCGAAAGTCAGATTTTTGATTGAATTGTGATTTTAGGGATTTTTTCAAAAAAATATTTTTCTGCCGGTCAAGTTGTCGAGGTCTGATTTCTTGTCCTGTGATAAAAAGCCTTCTGTTTCGACCGCCAAACCTCTCAGGGGAGCATTTGCAACCCTTTGGCACCATTTTTAAGTGAATTGGCAAAAGTCAGATTTTTGATGGAATTGTGACCCCGGGTCTTAGGGATTTTTTCAAAAAAATATTTTTAAGCCGGTTAAGTTGTCGAGGTCTGATTTCTTGTCCTGTGATAAAAAGCCTTCTGTTTCAACCGCCAAACATCTCAGGGGAGCATATGCAACCCTTTGGCATCATTTTTGAGTGAATAGGCGAAAGTCAGATTTTTGATTGAATTGTGATTTTAGGGATTTTTTCAAAAAAATATTTTCCTGCCGGTCAAGTTGTCGAGGTCTGATTTCTTTTCCTGTGATAAAGAGCCTTCTGTTTCGACCGCCAAACATCTCAGGGGAACATTTGCAACCCTTTGGCACCATTTTTAAGTGAATTTGCGAAAGTCAGATTTTTGCTGGAATTGTGACCCCGGGGCTTAGGGATTTTTTCAAAAAAATATTTTTCTGCCGGTTAAGTTGTCCAGGTCTGATTTCTTGTCCTGTGATAAAAAGCCTTCTGTTTCGACCGCCAAACCTCTCAGGGGAGCATTTGCAACCGTTTGGCACCATTTTTGAGTGAATTGGCGAAAGTCAGATTTTTCCTGAAATTGTGACCCCGGGCCTTAGGGATTTTTTCAAAAAAATATTTTTCCGCCGGTTAAGTTGTTGAGGTCTGATTTCTTGTCCTGTGATAAAAAGCCTTCTGTTTCGACCGCCAAACATCTCAGGGGAGCATTTGCAACCCTTTAGCACCATTTTTGAGTTAATTGGCAAAGGCAGATTTTTCCTGAAATTGTGACCCCGGGGCTTAGGGATTTTTTCAAAAAAATATTTTTCTGCCGGTTAAGTTGTCGAGGTCTGATTTCTTGTCCTGTGATAAAAAGCCTTCTGTTTCGACCGCCAAACCTCTCAGGGGAGCATTTGCAACCGTTTGGCACCATTTTTGAATTAATTGGCAAAAGTCAGATTTTTGATGGAATTGTGACCCCGGGGCTTAGGGATTTTTTCAAAAAAATATTTTTCTGCCGGTTAAGTTGTCGAGGTCTGATTTCTTGTCCTGTGATAAAAAGCCTTCTGTTTCGACCGCCAAACATCTCAGGGGAGCATTTGCAACCCTTTAGCACCATTTTTGAGTTAATTGGCAAAGGCAGATTTTTCCTGAAATTGTGACCCCGGGGCTTAGGGATTTTTTCAAAAAAATATTTTTCTGCCGGTTAAGTTGACGAGGTCTGATTTCTTGTCCTGTGATAAAAAGCCTTCTGTTTCGACCGCCAATCCTCTCAGGGGAGCATTTGCAACCGTTTGGCACCATTTTTGAGTGAATTGGCGAAAGTCAGATTTTTCCTGAAATTGTGACCCCGGGCCTTAGGGATTTTTTCAAAAAAATATTTTCCCGCCGGTTAAGTTGTTGAGGTCTGATTTCTTGTCCTGTGATAAAAAGCCTTCTGTTTCGACCGCCAAACATCTCAGGGGAGCATTTGCAACCGTTTGGCACCATTTTTGAATTAATTGGCAAAAGTCGGATTTTTCCTGAAATTGTGACCCCGGGGCTTAGGGATTTTTTCAAAAAAATATTTTTCTGCCGGTTAAGTTGTCGAGGGCTGATTTCTTGTCCTGTGATAAAAAGCCTTCTGTTTCGATCGCCAAACCCCTCAGGGGAGCATTTGCAACCGTTTGGCACCATTTTTGAGTGAATTGGCGAAAGTCAGATTTTTTATGGATTTGTGACCCCGGGGCTTAGGGTTTTTTTCAAAAAAATATTTTCCTGCCGGTCAAGTTGTCGAGGTCTGATTTCTTTTCCTGTGATAAAAAGCCTTCTGTTTCGACTGCCAAACAAATCAGGGGAACATTTGCAACCCTTTGGCAGCATTTTTGAGTGAATTGGCAAAAGTCAGATTTTTCCTTAAATTGTGACCCCGGGGCTTAAGGATTTTTTCAAAAAAATATTTTTCTGCCGGTTAAGTTGTCGAGGTCTGATTTCTTGTCCTGTGATAAAAAGCCTTCTGTTTCGACCGCCAAACCTCTCAGGGGAGCATTTGCAACCGTTTGGCACCATTTTTGAGTGAATTGGCAAAAGTCAGATTTTTCCTGAAATTGTGACACCGGGGCTTAGGGATTTTTTCAAAAAAATATTTTTCTGCCGGTTAAGTTGTCAAGGTCTGATTTCTTGTCCTGTGATAAAAAGCCTTCTGTTTCGACCGCCAAACATCTCAGGGGAGCATTTGCAACCGTTTGGCATCATTTTTGAATTAATTGGCAAAAGTCGGATTTTTCCTGAAATTGTGACCCCGGGGCTTAGGGATTTTTTCAAAAAAATACTTTTCTGCCGGTTAAGTTGTCGAGGTCTGATTTCTTGTCCTGTGATAAAAAGCCTTCTGTTTCAACCGCCAAACATCTCAGGGGAGCATATGCAACCCTTTGGCACCATTTTTGATTGAATAGGCGAAAGTCAGATTTTTGATTGAATTGTGATTTTAGGGATTTTTTCAAAAAAATATTTTTCTGCCGGTCAAGTTGTCGAGGGCTGATTTCTTGTCCTGTGATAAAAAGCCTTCTGTTTCGACCGCCAAACCTCTCAGGGGAGCATTTGCAACCGTTTGGCACCATTTTTGAGTGAATTGGCGAAAGTCAGATTTTTGATGGATTTGTGACCCCGGGGCTTAGGGTTTTTTTCAAAAAAATATTTTCCTGCCGGTCAAGTTGTCGAGGTCTGATTTCTTTTCCTGTGATAAAAAGCCTTCTGTTTCGACTGCCAAACAAATCAGGGGAACATTTGCAACCCTTTGGCAGCATTTTTGAGTGAATTGGCAAAAGTCGGATTTTTCCTGAAATTGTGACCCCGGGGCTTAGGGATTTTTTCAAAAAAATATTTTTCTGCCGGTTAAGTTGTCAAGGTCTGATTTCTTTTCCTGTGATAAAAAACCTTCTGTTTCGACCGCCAAACCTCTCAGGGGAGCATTTGCAACCCTTTGGCACCATTTTTAAGTGAATTGGCGAAAGTCAGATTTTTCCTGAAATTGTGACCCCCATGGCTTAAGGATTTTTTCAAAAAAATACTTTTCTGCCGGTTAAGTTGTCGAGGTCTGATTTCTTGTCCTGTGATAAAAAGCCTTCTGTTTCGATCGCCAAACCCCTCAGGGGAGCATTTTCAACTGTTTGGCACCATTTTTGAGTGAATTGGCGAAAGTCAGATTTTTGATTGATTTGTGACCCCGGGGCTTAGGGTTTTTTTCAAAAAAATATTTTCCTGCCGGTCAAGTTTGTGATGGGATAATGAGCTGCTTGTGCGTAAAAGCTTGATCCCGCTGGGGTTTGGCCGGTCATCCAAACCCAGGCACTAACGGAGCCCCCAAAAGCATGACTCCGTCAGTCGCTGGTAGAATCTGACAGTGGGCGTCTACGGAACTTACGCCAACATAAAAGCTGTTTGACGGACATGCGCTTTCGTGACTCTCTGCGTGACAGTTTCCGGCGAAGGGAGGGAATTCCTAAAGGGGGTCTAGTTACCTCTTCACTATTCTCACTAGAAGCGTCTGAGAGCCTCCCCTCCGCTGTAACTCCTGCACTCCCCCTGCTGGTTCCTGCTTCTGCTGCAGAGTCTCTCCTACTCTGCTGGAGCCTGTCCAGCACCTCTAACTCCGATGGCAGTTCCCTGACATCCACCTCCCCCCCAGGCCCCCCTTCACCCCCTCCTGCCTCCTCTCCCACTGGCGGTGAGGGCGGAAAGCCCCTGAAAGAGCAATCCTCGTCATCAGAGGATTCAAACACTTCTAGCCACGGCGTCCCGTCTCTCTCCCCGTCTTCTTCTTCTTCGTCGGAGGCAGCTTCCTCACCCACCCCTGACTCTGGGAACCCTTCAAACTCTCCCTCCTCATCGGTGGTCCCAAAGTGTTCCCTTCTAAATCGTGCCACGGGTTGCGGTTTTCTTGGGAAACGCTGATGAAATGTTTCTATTAAGATCTCGTCATTCACTACCTCTGCTGGCACCCAAGTGTTTTCCGACTCTACTTCCCCCTCCCATTCTACCAGATATTCCACCTGATTCCCCTTCCACCTGGAATCAATGATTCCTGCCACGTTCATGTCGCGCTCTCTCTCTTCTATCACGAGCGTTTGGGTGGCCTCTCTCTCACGCTCCCCCCACTCACGTCCCTCTCGGTACGGCGACAGTAATGACCTGTGAAATACTGGGTGTAATTTCATGTGACTGGGCAGTCTGAGTTTGAATGCTACTGGGTTGACCTGCTGTATGACCTCAAAGGGTCCCAATTTCTTGGGTCTCAATTTCTTACTCCCACCCTTGAACGGTAGTCCTTGGGTGGACAACCACACTCGGTCTCCCACCCTTATGATTTCACCTTCCCTCCTATTTCTGTCTGCTTGCTTCTTATATTCTTCCTTGGCTCTCTCTAAGTTAAGTTGAAGCTGACGGTGGATCGCTTCCATCTCTTCAAAAAAATGTTCCGCTGCCGGCACGCTCCACCTCTCCCCCCCCTCTCCTGGGAATGCCCGGGGATGGCACCCATAGTTTGCCAGGAAAGGACTCATCCCTGTGGACACATTCTCCGCGTTGTTGTAGGCAAATTCGGCCAGCGGTAGCTTATCTACCCAATCATTTTCTCTGTCCTTTACATAACACCTCAGGTATTGTTGCAAAATGCCGTTTGCCCTTTCCGCTTGCCCATTAGTTTCTGGGTGTCGGGCAGTGGAGAAATTGAGTTCTACTTGCAGTAAGCTCATAAGTTTCCTCCAGAACCTGGAAGTAAATTGTTTGCCTCTGTCACTGACCACCCTCAAGGGGGCGCCATGCAACCTGAAAATATGCTCTACAAACAACTTGGCGGTCTCCTCCGCTGTAACCGCATGTGAACAGGCTATAAAATGACACATTTTGGTTAATAGATCTACCACCACCATAACAGCTGTTTTGCCTTTGGATTTTGGCAGGTCCGTCATAAAATCTATGGATACTGCCTCCCAAGGCCTTTCTGGCGTGGGTAAGGGTTGTAATAGCCCCGCTGGCGCCACCCTCTCTCCTTTTGCTCGCTGACACCTGTCGCAACCCCTAACATATTCCCGCACGTCCTCCCTCACCTTGGGCCACCAAAACTCCCTGGTAACCAACCACATGGTTTTGTGCTGTCCAAAATGTCCCGCTGTGGGGCTGTCATGCAACTGCTTGAGTACTCTGCCCCTCAGTTCCCCATCTGGTATGTACAGTGCCCCTTTGTAATACAACGCCCCGTTCTTTTCTTCAAATCCCCCTGTGTTCTCTTCTGTCCTCCTGAGTTCTCTGAGTTTCTCTTGGGCGTATTCATCGTTCTCCGTACCTTCCATCAGTTCCCTTTGCCCCACCAATGCCGCCCCACACACCCAGCGGTCTTCGGAGATTACATGCCTTGCCTCAGGCGCTCCCTCCCCCTCTAAGTACTCAGGTTTCCTGGAAAGGGCATCCGCTCTCACGTTCTCTGAACCTGGCACGTAACGAATCTCAAAGTGGAATTTGGAGAACTCCTGGGCCCATCGCACTTGTCTCTGGTTCAGGACACGGGCTGTTCTCCAATATTCCAGATTTTTGTGGTCAGTTCGGACTTGAACCTTGTGTTGCGCCCCAATCAGCAAGTGCCGCCATTTCCGGAATGCTTCATGAATGGCGAGCAGTTCTCTGTCGTACACTGTGTAGTTCCTCTCGGATTTGTTCAATTTCCGCGAAAAGAATGCACACGGTCTCCATTCCGACGTATCCTTTCCCGGCTGGAGAAGCACGGCCCCCACTGCTCGGTCTGACGCGTCAGTCTCCACTCTCATTGGTTGTTGTAGATCCACGTGCAGAAGCTGTTCTTCCGACGCAAACGCCTGCTTTAGGCGTTCGAACGCCCGCTGCGCTTCTTCCGTCCAAACAAATTTCTTTTTGCTACTAAGACAATCTGTGATGGGCGCGGTCAAATGGGCAAAGTTTTTGATGAACTTCCTATAGAAGTTTCCGAACCCCAGGAACCTTTGCACGTCCTTCTTGGTCTTTGGTGTTTTCCATTCCAGTACCGCTTGAACCTTGCTGGGATCCATGGCCAATCCCTTGTCAGACAACCGGTACCCCAGGAATTCCACCTCCCTAGTATGAAACTGACACTTCTCCAGTTTCACCCACAGCCGGTTTTCTCGCAGTTTGCTCAGTACCTCTCTTACATCTCGCACATGCTGCTCCTCATTCTCTGAGTACACCAGGACGTCATCTAAGAACGCTACGCAGTTCTTGTAGAGCAATGGCCCCAGGACGTGATTCATGAATGATTGAAAACAGGCGGAGCCTCCTTGTAATCCGAAAGGCATAACGAGGTACTCAAACGCCCCCAAGGGGGTGAACATAGTGGTCTTCCACTCATCCCCCTTCCTCACACGTATCAAGTTATATGCCCCCCTAAGGTCCAGCTTGGTAAAAATCTTCCCTTTTCTCACCTGTGTCAGAATGTCATCAATTCTAGGCATAGGGAAAGTCACTGGTTCTGACACTGCATTCAAGGACCTGAAATCACACACAAGTCTGGGCTTGCCCGTGTTTTTTTTGTCCACAAAGAACACTGGACTGCCCCCCACCGCTCGTGACTCTCTGATGAAACCTCTCTTGAGATTCTTGTCAATGAACTCCCTTAACTCCTGCATCTCACTGTCTGACATTGCATACAGCTTCCCCACTGGCAATTGTGCTCCTGGGAGTAAGGTAATTTGACAGTCAAAGGGTCTGTGCGGGGGCAATTTATCCGCTTCCTTTTCGCTGAATACGTCAATCAAGTCAGCGTATTGTGGTGGCACCTTCCCCTTGTCCATCACTTCCACCCCTGCTAGAGTGGCCCTGCTGCCTGCCTGGGCCTCTCCCTCCTTGCAGTGTTCTAGGCAATGTGCTGATCCAAAGGAAACCACGCGCTGATGCCAGCCTACTAGCGGATCATGTAGTGCCAGCCAGCTCATTCCCAAGATAATAGGGGCTCCTCCCAGGGTGGCTACGTTAAACGCTATCAGTTCTGTGTGCCGTGCCACCCTCATTATCATTGGTACAGTCTGTTGGCTCACTTCTCCTCCCAACAGCTCCCTCCCATCAATCGTGGTAACCTGCAAAGGCTTACTTAATGGGATAGTCTGTATCTGGTGCTCAGCTGCAAACTCCTTACTCATGAAATTACATGAGCTACCTGAGTCCAATAGCGCTCTTATCTTTAGTGGGTGTCCGTTTGCCAGTTCCAGCAACACCTCTATCACAAGTGCTGGTCTTGGGGGTTCCGGCGTGGGCACGTTCACTACTCCCTGGCCTGGCTGCTGTGCCCCGATGTTGGCAACCAGGCGTTGGCTTTTACTTGCTCCTTCATTTCATCCTCCTCCTTCCCCCCAACAGTTCCTGCCATCCCTTGCCATTCCTTCCTTTGCGGACAGACTCTGGCAAAGTGACCTGGCTGTTGGCAGAGATAGCATCTCTTGCCGCTCTTTCCCTCCTTCTTCCGCCCTTCACTGGTGTTTGAAACTGTGCGCGCGCGCGCTGCTCCAAGTTCCATCGGCTCTGCTGGCGGGAAAGGCTGCTCCGGAATCTCTGGAATGCGGAAGTCCTTCCAACGTTCCCCCTTTCCTTCCCGCTTTTCCAAAGCTCTAGCCTCCTGGCGTGCTCCTATGGACAGCGCTGATTTAGTCAGCTGGTCCATAGACTCCGCCCTAGGCGCCCGGGAAAGTTCATCTTTCACTGCCGGAGAGAGACCTTCTTCAAATAGCATTTGAATAGGTTCACTAGCAAGGTTCCACCCCAGTCTATGAATCAGCATGGTGAACTCAGTCCAGTACTCACGTACAGATCGGCTCCCCTGTTTACAAGCCATCAACTCCCTGCGCACCATCCCCTGCTCAATCTCGCTGGAAAACATCAAGTCCATGGCGCGAAAAAACTTCATTGTGTCCTTTAAGATTTCATTATTGGCTGCCATCAGGGGGCGAACCCAGTCCCTCGCCCCTCCCTCTAGATGGCCAATCACGTACGCCACTCTAGAGTTCTCATCGGGGAAGTCATCAAACAGTAGATTGAGAGCATATTGCATCTCTGTTCTAAAGGCTTGATAGTTCCTGGGATTCCCCCCAAATTTCTGCACCAATCCAGGCACCCTTCTGGCAAGTGGGGTGGTTTTCCCCTTATCTGCATCTTGAGCCCTCCTCTCCTCCAGCCTCGCCGTTTGCAGTGCGAGCTGGACCTCCAAAGCCCTGTACCTTTCTTCCAGGCTTGGATCTGCTCCAGCTCCAGCTGCCCCGGTTCCTGCTGGTTCACTCATGATGCCCTCTGCTTGCACAAACAGCTTTCGGAGACTGTCAGATTGCTGTGATGGGATAATGAGCTGCTTGTGCGTAAAAGCTTGATCCCGCTGGGGTTTGGCCGGTCATCCAAACCCAGGCACTAACGGAGCCCCCAAAAGCATGACTCCGTCAGTCGCTGGTAGAATCTGACAGTGGGCGTCTACGGAACTTACGCCAACATAAAAGCTGTTTGACGGACATGCGCTTTCGTGACTCTCTGCGTGACAGTTTCCGGCGAAGGGAGGGAATTCCTAAAGGGGGTCTAGTTACCTCTTCACTATTCTCACTAGAAGCGTCTGAGAGCCTCCCCTCCGCTGTAACTCCTGCACTCCCCCTGCTGGTTCCTGCTTCTGCTGCAGAGTCTCTCCTACTCTGCTGGAGCCTGTCCAGCACCTCTAACTCCGATGGCAGTTCCCTGACAAAGTTGTCGAGGTCTGATTTCTTTTCCTGTGATAAAAAGCCTTCTGTTTCGACTGCCAAACAAATCAGGGGAACATTTGCAACCCTTTGGCACCACTTTTGAGTGAAATGGCAAAAGTCAGATTTTTCCTGAAATTGTGATTTTTTCAAAAATCACCGTTTGGCACCATTTTTGAATTAATTGGCAAAAGTCGCATTTTTCCTGAAATTGTGACCCCATGGCTTCAGGATTTTTTCAAAAAAATACTTTTCTGCCGGTTAAGTTGTCGAGGTCTGATTTCTTGTCCTGTGATAAAAAGCCTTCTGTTTCAACCGCCAAACATCTCAGGGGAGCATATGCAACCCTTTGGCACCATTTTTGAGTGAATTGGCAAAAGTCAGATTTTTCCTGAAATTGTGACACCGGGGCTTAGGGATTTTTTCAAAAAAATATTTTTCTGCCGGTTAAGTTGTCAAGGTCTGATTTCTTGTCCTGTGATAAAAAGCCTTCTGTTTCGACCGCCAAACATCTCAGGGGAGCATTTGCAACCGTTTGGCATCATTTTTGAATTAATTGGCAAAAGTCGGATTTTTCCTGAAATTGTGACCCCGGGGCTTAGGGATTTTTTCAAAAAAATACTTTTCTGCCGGTTAAGTTGTCGAGGTCTGATTTCTTGTCCTGTGATAAAAAGCCTTCTGTTTCGACCGCCAATCCTCTCATGGTAGCATTTGCAACCGTTTGGCACCATTTTTGAGTGAATTGGCGAAAGTCAGATTTTTCCTGAAATTGTGACCCTGGGCCTTAGGGATTTTTTCAAAAAAATATTTTCCCGCCGGTTAAGTTGTTGAGGTATGATTTCTTGTCCTGTGATAAAAAGCCTTCTGTTTCGACCGCCAAACATCTCAGGGGAGCATTTGCAACCGTTTGGCACCATTTTTGAATTAATTGGCAAAAGTCGGATTTTTCCTGAAATTGTGACCCCGGGGCTTAGGGATTTTTTCAAAAAAATATTTTTCTGCCGGTTAAGTTGTCAAGGTCTGATTTCTTTTCCTGTGATAAAAAACCTTCTGTTTCGACCGCCAAACCTCTCAGGGGAGCATTTGCAACCCTTTGGCACCATTTTTAAGTGAATTGGTGAAAGTCAGATTTTTCCTGAAATTGTGACCCCCATGGCTTAAGGATTTTTTCAAAAAAATACTTTTCTGCCGGTTAAGTTGTCGAGGTCTGATTTCTTGTCCTGTGATAAAAAGCCTTCTGTTTCGATCGCCAAACCCCTCAGGGGAGCATTTTCAACTGTTTGGCACCATTTTTGAGTGAATTGGCGAAAGTCAGATTTTTGATTGATTTGTGACCCCGGGGCTTAGGGTTTTTTTCAAAAAAATATTTTCCTGCCGGTCAAGTTGTCGAGGTCTGATTTCTTTTCCTGTGATAAAAAGCCTTCTGTTTCGACTGCCAAACAAATCAGGGGAACATTTGCAACCCTTTGGCACCACTTTTGAGTGAAATGGCAAAAGTCAGATTTTTCCTGAAATTGTGATTTTTTCAAAAATCACCGTTTGGCACCATTTTTGAATTAATTGGCAAAAGTCGCATTTTTCCTGAAATTGTGACCCCATGGCTTAAGGATTTTTTCAAAAAAATACTTTTCTGCCGGTTAAGTTGTCGAGGTCTGATTTCTTGTCCTGTGATAAAAAGCCTTCTGTTTCGATCGCCAAACCCCTCAGGGGAGCATTTTCAACTGTTTGGCACCATTTTTGAGTGAATAGGCGAAAGTCAGATTTTTGATTGAATTGTGATTTTAGGGATTTTTTCAAAAAAATATTTTTCTGCCGGTCAAGTTGTCGAGGTCTGATTTCTTGTCCTGTGATAAAAAGCCTTCTGTTTCGACCGCCAAACCTCTCAGGGGAGCATTTGCAACCCTTTGGCACCATTTTTAAGTGAATTGGCAAAAGTCAGATTTTTGATGGAATTGTGACCCCGGGTCTTAGGGATTTTTTCAAAAAAATATTTTTAAGCCGGTTAAGTTGTCGAGGTCTGATTTCTTGTCCTGTGATAAAAAGCCTTCTGTTTCAACCGCCAAACATCTCAGGGGAGCATATGCAACCCTTTGGCATCATTTTTGAGTGAATAGGCGAAAGTCAGATTTTTGATTGAATTGTGATTTTAGGGATTTTTTCAAAAAAATATTTTCCTGCCGGTCAAGTTGTCGAGGTCTGATTTCTTTTCCTGTGATAAAGAGCCTTCTGTTTCGACCGCCAAACATCTCAGGGGAACATTTGCAACCCTTTGGCACCATTTTTAAGTGAATTTGCGAAAGTCAGATTTTTGCTGGAATTGTGACCCCGGGGCTTAGGGATTTTTTCAAAAAAATATTTTTCTGCCGGTTAAGTTGTCCAGGTCTGATTTCTTGTCCTGTGATAAAAAGCCTTCTGTTTCGACCGCCAAACCTCTCAGGGGAGCATTTGCAACCGTTTGGCACCATTTTTGAGTGAATTGGCGAAAGTCAGATTTTTCCTGAAATTGTGACCCCGGGCCTTAGGGATTTTTTCAAAAAAATATTTTTCCGCCGGTTAAGTTGTTGAGGTCTGATTTCTTGTCCTGTGATAAAAAGCCTTCTGTTTCGACCGCCAAACATCTCAGGGGAGCATTTGCAACCCTTTAGCACCATTTTTGAGTTAATTGGCAAAGGCAGATTTTTCCTGAAATTGTGACCCCGGGGCTTAGGGATTTTTTCAAAAAAATATTTTTCTGCCGGTTAAGTTGTCGAGGTCTGATTTCTTGTCCTGTGATAAAAAGCCTTCTGTTTCGACCGCCAAACCTCTCAGGGGAGCATTTGCAACCGTTTGGCACCATTTTTGAATTAATTGGCAAAAGTCAGATTTTTGATGGAATTGTGACCCCGGGGCTTAGGGATTTTTTCAAAAAAATATTTTTCTGCCGGTTAAGTTGTCGAGGTCTGATTTCTTGTCCTGTGATAAAAAGCCTTCTGTTTCGACCGCCAAACATCTCAGGGGAGCATTTGCAACCCTTTAGCACCATTTTTGAGTTAATTGGCAAAGGCAGATTTTTCCTGAAATTGTGACCCCGGGGCTTAGGGATTTTTTCAAAAAAATATTTTTCTGCCGGTTAAGTTGACGAGGTCTGATTTCTTGTCCTGTGATAAAAAGCCTTCTGTTTCGACCGCCAATCCTCTCAGGGGAGCATTTGCAACCGTTTGGCACCATTTTTGAGTGAATTGGCGAAAGTCAGATTTTTCCTGAAATTGTGACCCCGGGCCTTAGGGATTTTTTCAAAAAAATATTTTCCCGCCGGTTAAGTTGTTGAGGTCTGATTTCTTGTCCTGTGATAAAAAGCCTTCTGTTTCGACCGCCAAACATCTCAGGGGAGCATTTGCAACCGTTTGGCACCATTTTTGAATTAATTGGCAAAAGTCGGATTTTTCCTGAAATTGTGACCCCGGGGCTTAGGGATTTTTTCAAAAAAATATTTTTCTGCCGGTTAAGTTGTCGAGGGCTGATTTCTTGTCCTGTGATAAAAAGCCTTCTGTTTCGATCGCCAAACCCCTCAGGGGAGCATTTGCAACCGTTTGGCACCATTTTTGAGTGAATTGGCGAAAGTCAGATTTTTTATGGATTTGTGACCCCGGGGCTTAGGGTTTTTTTCAAAAAAATATTTTCCTGCCGGTCAAGTTGTCGAGGTCTGATTTCTTTTCCTGTGATAAAAAGCCTTCTGTTTCGACTGCCAAACAAATCAGGGGAACATTTGCAACCCTTTGGCAGCATTTTTGAGTGAATTGGCAAAAGTCAGATTTTTCCTTAAATTGTGACCCCGGGGCTTAAGGATTTTTTCAAAAAAATATTTTTCCGCCGGTTAAGTTGTCGAGGTCTGATTTCTTGTCCTGTGATAAAAAGCCTTCTGTTTCGACTGCCAAACAAATCAGGGGAACATTTGCAACCCTTTGGCACCACTTTTGAGTGAAATGGCAAAAGTCAGATTTTTCCTGAAATTGTGATTTTTTCAAAAATCACCGTTTGGCACCATTTTTGAATTAATTGGCAAAAGTCGCATTTTTCCTGAAATTGTGACCCCATGGCTTAAGGATTTTTTCAAAAAAATACTTTTCTGCCGGTTAAGTTGTCGAGGTCTGATTTCTTGTCCTGTGATAAAAAGCCTTCTGTTTCGATCGCCAAACCCCTCAGGGGAGCATTTTCAACTGTTTGGCACCATTTTTGAGTGAATAGGCGAAAGTCAGATTTTTGATTGAATTGTGATTTTAGGGATTTTTTCAAAAAAATATTTTTCTGCCGGTCAAGTTGTCGAGGTCTGATTTCTTGTCCTGTGATAAAAAGCCTTCTGTTTCGACCGCCAAACCTCTCAGGGGAGCATTTGCAACCCTTTGGCACCATTTTTAAGTGAATTGGCAAAAGTCAGATTTTTGATGGAATTGTGACCCCGGGTCTTAGGGATTTTTTCAAAAAAATATTTTTAAGCCGGTTAAGTTGTCGAGGTCTGATTTCTTGTCCTGTGATAAAAAGCCTTCTGTTTCAACCGCCAAACATCTCAGGGGAGCATATGTAACCCTTTGGCATCATTTTTGAGTGAATAGGCGAAAGTCAGATTTTTGATTGAATTGTGATTTTAGGGATTTTTTCAAAAAAATATTTTCCTGCCGGTCAAGTTGTCGAGGTCTGATTTCTTTTCCTGTGATAAAGAGCCTTCTGTTTCGACCGCCAAACATCTCAGGGGAACATTTGCAACCCTTTGGCACCATTTTTAAGTGAATTTGCGAAAGTCAGATTTTTGCTGGAATTGTGACCCCGGGGCTTAGGGATTTTTTCAAAAAAATATTTTTCTGCCGGTTAAGTTGTCCAGGTCTGATTTCTTGTCCTGTGATAAAAAGCCTTCTGTTTCGACCGCCAAACCTCTCAGGGGAGCATTTGCAACCGTTTGGCACCATTTTTGAGTGAATTGGCGAAAGTCAGATTTTTCCTGAAATTGTGACCCCGGGCCTTAGGGATTTTTTCAAAAAAATATTTTTCCGCCGGTTAAGTTGTTGAGGTCTGATTTCTTGTCCTGTGATAAAAAGCCTTCTGTTTCGACCGCCAAACATCTCAGGGGAGCATTTGCAACCCTTTAGCACCATTTTTGAGTTAATTGGCAAAGGCAGATTTTTCCTGAAATTGTGACCCCGGGGCTTAGGGATTTTTTCAAAAAAATATTTTTCTGCCGGTTAAGTTGTCGAGGTCTGATTTCTTGTCCTGTGATAAAAAGCCTTCTGTTTCGACCGCCAAACCTCTCAGGGGAGCATTTGCAACCGTTTGGCACCATTTTTGAATTAATTGGCAAAAGTCAGATTTTTGATGGAATTGTGACCCCGGGGCTTAGGGATTTTTTCAAAAAAATATTTTTCTGCCGGTTAAGTTGTCGAGGTCTGATTTCTTGTCCTGTGATAAAAAACCTTCTGTTTCGACCGCCAAACATCTCAGGGGAGCATTTGCAACCCTTTAGCACCATTTTTGAGTTAATTGGCAAAGGCAGATTTTTCCTGAAATTGTGACCCCGGGGCTTAGGGATTTTTTCAAAAAAATATTTTTCTGCCGGTTAAGTTGACGAGGTCTGATTTCTTGTCCTGTGATAAAAAGCCTTCTGTTTCGACCGCCAATCCTCTCAGGGGAGCATTTGCAACCGTTTGGCACCATTTTTGAGTGAATTGGCGAAAGTCAGATTTTTCCTGAAATTGTGACCCCGGGCCTTAGGGATTTTTTCAAAAAAATATTTTCCCGCCGGTTAAGTTGTTGAGGTCTGATTTCTTGTCCTGTGATAAAAAGCCTTCTGTTTCGACCGCCAAACATCTCAGGGGAGCATTTGCAACCGTTTGGCACCATTTTTGAATTAATTGGCAAAAGTCGGATTTTTCCTGAAATTGTGACCCCGGGGCTTAGGGATTTTTTCAAAAAAATATTTTTCTGCCGGTTAAGTTGTCGAGGGCTGATTTCTTGTCCTGTGATAAAAAGCCTTCTGTTTCGATCGCCAAACCCCTCAGGGGAGCATTTGCAACCGTTTGGCACCATTTTTGAGTGAATTGGCGAAAGTCAGATTTTTTATGGATTTGTGACCCCGGGGCTTAGGGTTTTTTTCAAAAAAATATTTTCCTGCCGGTCAAGTTGTCGAGGTCTGATTTCTTTTCCTGTGATAAAAAGCCTTCTGTTTCGACTGCCAAACAAATCAGGGGAACATTTGCAACCCTTTGGCAGCATTTTTGAGTGAATTGGCAAAAGTCAGATTTTTCCTTAAATTGTGACCCCGGGGCTTAAGGATTTTTTCAAAAAAATATTTTTCTGCCGGTTAAGTTGTCGAGGTCTGATTTCTTGTCCTGTGATAAAAAGCCTTCTGTTTCGACCGCCAAACCTCTCAGGGGAGCATTTGCAACCGTTTGGCACCATTTTTGAGTGAATTGGCAAAAGTCAGATTTTTCCTGAAATTGTGACACCGGGGCTTAGGGATTTTTTCAAAAAAATATTTTTCTGCCGGTTAAGTTGTCAAGGTCTGATTTCTTGTCCTGTGATAAAAAGCCTTCTGTTTCGACCGCCAAACATCTCAGGGGAGCATTTGCAACCGTTTGGCATCATTTTTGAATTAATTGGCAAAAGTCGGATTTTTCCTGAAATTGTGACCCCGGGGCTTAGGGATTTTTTCAAAAAAATACTTTTCTGCCGGTTAAGTTGTCGAGGTCTGATTTCTTGTCCTGTGATAAAAAGCCTTCTGTTTCAACCGCCAAACATCTCAGGGGAGCATATGCAACCCTTTGGCACCATTTTTGATTGAATAGGCGAAAGTCAGATTTTTGATTGAATTGTGATTTTAGGGATTTTTTCAAAAAAATATTTTTCTGCCGGTCAAGTTGTCGAGGGCTGATTTCTTGTCCTGTGATAAAAAGCCTTCTGTTTCGACCGCCAAACCTCTCAGGGGAGCATTTGCAACCGTTTGGCACCATTTTTGAGTGAATTGGCGAAAGTCAGATTTTTTATGGATTTGTGACCCCGGGGCTTAGGGTTTTTTTCAAAAAAATATTTTCCTGCCGGTCAAGTTGTCGAGGTCTGATTTCTTTTCCTGTGATAAAAAGCCTTCTGTTTCGACTGCCAAACAAATCAGGGGAACATTTGCAACCCTTTGGCAGCATTTTTGAGTGAATTGGCAAAAGTCAGATTTTTCCTTAAATTGTGACCCCGGGGCTTAAGGATTTTTACAAAAAAATATTTTTCCGCCGGTTAAGTTGTCGAGGTCTGATTTCTTGTCCTGTGATAAAAAGCCTTCTGTTTCGACCGCCAAACCTCTCAGGGGAGCATTTGCAACCGTTTGGCACCATTTTTGAGTGAATTGGCAAAAGTCAGATTTTTCCTGAAATTGTGACACCGGGGCTTAGGGATTTTTTCAAAAAAATATTTTTCTGCCGGTTAAGTTGTCAAGGTCTGATTTCTTGTCCTGTGATAAAAAGCCTTCTGTTTCGACCGCCAAACATCTCAGGGGAGCATTTGCAACCGTTTGGCATCATTTTTGAATTAATTGGCAAAAGTCGGATTTTTCCTGAAATTGTGACCCCGGGGCTTAGGGATTTTTTCAAAAAAATACTTTTCTGCCGGTTAAGTTGTCGAGGTCTGATTTCTTGTCCTGTGATAAAAAGCCTTCTGTTTCAACCGCCAAACATCTCAGGGGAGCATATGCAACCCTTTGGCACCATTTTTGATTGAATAGGCGAACGTCAGATTTTTGATTGAATTGTGATTTTAGGGATTTTTTCAAAAAAATATTTTTCTGCTGGTAAAGTTGTCGAGGGCTGATTTCTTGTCCTGTGATAAAAAGCCTTCTGTTTCAACCGCCAAACCTCTCAGGGGAGCATTTGCAACCCTTTGGCACCATTTTTAAGTGAATTGGCAAAAGTCAGATTTTTGATGGAATTGTGACCCCGGGTCTTAGGGATTTTTTCAAAAAAATATTTTTAAGCCGGTTAAGTTGTCGAGGTCTGATTTCTTGTCCTGTGATAAAAAGCCTTCTGTTTCGACCGCCAAACCTCTCAGGGGAGCATTTGCAACCGTTTGGCACCATTTTTGAGTGAATTGGCGAAAGTCAGATTTTTGATGGATTTGTGACCCCGGGGCTTAGGGTTTTTTTCAAAAAAATATTTTCCTGCCGGTCAAGTTGTCGAGGTCTGATTTCTTTTCCTGTGATAAAAAGCCTTCTGTTTCGACTGCCAAACAAATCAGGGGAACATTTGCAACCCTTTGGCAGCATTTTTGAGTGAATTGGCAAAAGTCAGATTTTTCCTTAAATTGTGACCCCGGGGCTTAAGGATTTTTACAAAAAAATATTTTTCCGCCGGTTAAGTTGTCGAGGTCTGATTTCTTATCCTGTGATAAAAAGCCTTCTGTTTCGACCGCCAAACCTCTCAGGGGAGCATTTGCAACCGTTTGGCACCATTTTTGAGTGAATTGGCAAAAGTCAGATTTTTCCTGAAATTGTGACACCGGGGCTTAGGGATTTTTTCAAAAAAATATTTTTCTGCCGGTTAAGTTGTCAAGGTCTGATTTCTTGTCCTGTGATAAAAAGCCTTCTGTTTCGACCGCCAAACATCTCAGGGGAGCATTTGCAACCGTTTGACATCATTTTTGAATTAATTGGCAAAAGTCGGATTTTTCCTGAAATTGTGACCCCGGGGCTTAGGGATTTTTTCAAAAAAATACTTTTCTGCCGGTTAAGTTGTCGAGGTCTGATTTCTTGTCCTGTGATAAAAAGCCTTCTGTTTCAACCGCCAAACATCTCAGGGGAGCATATGCAACCCTTTGGCACCATTTTTGATTGAATAGGCGAACGTCAGATTTTTGATTGAATTGTGATTTTAGGGATTTTTTCAAAAAAATATTTTTCTGCTGGTAAAGTTGTCGAGGGCTGATTTCTTGTCCTGTGATAAAAAGCCTTCTGTTTCAACCGCCAAACCTCTCAGGGGAGCATTTGCAACCCTTTGGCACCATTTTTAAGTGAATTGGCAAAAGTCAGATTTTTGATGGAATTGTGACCCCGGGTCTTAGGGATTTTTTCAAAAAAATATTTTTAAGCCGGTTAAGTTGTCGAGGTCTTATTTCTTGTCCTGTGATAAAAAGCCTTCTGTTTCGACCGCCAAACATCTCAGGGGAGCATTTGCAACCGTTTGGCACCATTTTTGAATTAATTGGCAAAAGTCGGATTTTTCCTGAAATTGTGACCCCGGGGCTTAGGGATTTTTTCAAAAAAATATTTTTCTGCCGGTTAAGTTGTCAATGTCTGATTTCTTTTCCTGTGATAAAAAGCCTTCTGTTTCGACCGCCAAACCTCTCAGGGGAGCATTTGCAACCCTTTGGCACCATTTTTAAGTGAATTGGCGAAAGTCAGATTTTTCCTGAAATTGTGACCACGGGTCTTAGGGATTTTTTCAAAAAAATATTTTTCCGCCGGTTAAGTTGTCAAGGTCTGATTTCTTGTCCTGTGATAAAAAGCCTTCTGTTTCGACCGCCAAACCTCTCAGGGGAGCATTTGCAACCGTTTGGCACCATTTTTGAATTAATTGGCAAAAGTCGGATTTTTCCTGAAATTGTGACCCCCATGGCTTAAGGATTTTTTCAAAAAAATACTTTTCTGCCCGTTAAGTTGTCGAGGTCTGATTTCTTGTCCTGTGATAAAAAGCCTTCTGTTTCGATCGCCAAACCCCTCAGGGGAGCATTTTCAACTGTTTGGCACCATTTTTGAGTGAATTGGCGAAAGTCAGATTTTTGATTGATTTGTGACCCCGGGGCTTAGGGTTTTTTTCAAAAAAATACTTTTCTGCCGGTTAAGTTGTCGAGGTCTGATTTCTTGTCCTGTGATAAAAAGCCTTCTGTTTCAACCGCCAAACATCTCAGGGGAGCATATGCAACCCTTTGGCACCATTTTTGATTGAATAGGCGAAAGTCAGATTTTTGATTGAATTGTGATTTTAGGGATTTTTTCAAAAAAATATTTTTCTGCCGGTCAAGTTGTCGAGGGCTGATTTCTTGTCCTGTGATAAAAAGCCTTCTGTTTCGACCGCCAAACCTCTCAGGGGAGCATTTGCAACCGTTTGGCACCATTTTTGAGTGAATTGGCGAAAGTCAGATTTTTGATGGATTTGTGACCCCGGGGCTTAGGGTTTTTTTCAAAAAAATATTTTCCTGCCGGTCAAGTTGTCGAGGTCTGATTTCTTTTCTTGTGATAAAAAGCCTTCTGTTTCGACTGCCAAACAAATCAGGGGAACATTTGCAACCCTTTGGCAGCATTTTTGAGTGAATTGGCAAAAGTCAGATTTTTCCTTAAATTGTGACCCCGGGGCTTAAGGATTTTTACAAAAAAATATTTTTCCGCCGGTTAAGTTGTCGAGGTCTGATTTCTTGTCCTGTGATAAAAAGCCTTCTGTTTCGACCGCCAAACCTCTCAGGGGAGCATTTGCAACCGTTTGGCACCATTTTTGAGTGAATTGGCAAAAGTCAGATTTTTCCTGAAATTGTGACACCGGGGCTTAGGGATTTTTTCAAAAAAATATTTTTCTGCCGGTTAAGTTGTCAAGGTCTGATTTCTTGTCCTGTGATAAAAAGCCTTCTGTTTCGACCGCCAAACATCTCAGGGGAGCATTTGCAACCGTTTGGCATCATTTTTGAATTAATTGGCAAAAGTCGGATTTTTCCTGAAATTGTGACCACGGGTCTTAGGGATTTTTTCAAAAAAATATTTTTCCGCCGGTTAAGTTGTCAAGGTCTGATTTCTTGTCCTGTGATAAAAAGCCTTCTGTTTCGACCGCCAAACCTCTCAGGGGAGCATTTGCAACCGTTTGGCACCATTTTTGAATTAATTGGCAAAAGTCGGATTTTTCCTGAAATTGTGACCCCCATGGCTTAAGGATTTTTTCAAAAAAATACTTTTCTGCCCGTTAAGTTGTCGAGGTCTGATTTCTTGTCCTGTGATAAAAAGCCTTCTGTTTCGATCGCCAAACCCCTCAGGGGAGCATTTTCAACTGTTTGGCACCATTTTTGAGTGAATTGGCGAAAGTCAGATTTTTGATTGATTTGTGACCCCGGGGCTTAGGGTTTTTTTCAAAAAAATACTTTTCTGCCGGTTAAGTTGTCGAGGTCTGATTTCTTGTCCTGTGATAAAAAGCCTTCTGTTTCAACCGCCAAACATCTCAGGGGAGCATATGCAACCCTTTGGCACCATTTTTGATTGAATAGGCGAAAGTCAGATTTTTGATTGAATTGTGATTTTAGGGATTTTTTCAAAAAAATATTTTTCTGCCGGTCAAGTTGTCGAGGGCTGATTTCTTGTCCTGTGATAAAAAGCCTTCTGTTTCGACCGCCAAACCTCTCAGGGGAGCATTTGCAACCGTTTGGCACCATTTTTGAGTGAATTGGCGAAAGTCAGATTTTTGATGGATTTGTGACCCCGGGGCTTAGGGTTTTTTTCAAAAAAATATTTTCCTGCCGGTCAAGTTGTCGAGGTCTGATTTCTTTTCTTGTGATAAAAAGCCTTCTGTTTCGACTGCCAAACAAATCAGGGGAACATTTGCAACCCTTTGGCAGCATTTTTGAGTGAATTGGCAAAAGTCAGATTTTTCCTTAAATTGTGACCCCGGGGCTTAAGGATTTTTACAAAAAAATATTTTTCCGCCGGTTAAGTTGTCGAGGTCTGATTTCTTGTCCTGTGATAAAAAGCCTTCTGTTTCGACCGCCAAACCTCTCAGGGGAGCATTTGCAACCGTTTGGCACCATTTTTGAGTGAATTGGCAAAAGTCAGATTTTTCCTGAAATTGTGACACCGGGGCTTAGGGATTTTTTCAAAAAAATATTTTTCTGCCGGTTAAGTTGTCAAGGTCTGATTTCTTGTCCTGTGATAAAAAGCCTTCTGTTTCGACCGCCAAACATCTCAGGGGAGCATTTGCAACCGTTTGGCATCATTTTTGAATTAATTGGCAAAAGTCGGATTTTTCCTGAAATTGTGACCCCGGGGCTTAGGGATTTTTTCAAAAAAATACTTTTCTGCCGGTTAAGTTGTCGAGGTCTGATTTCTTGTCCTGTGATAAAAAGCCTTCTGTTTCGACCGCCAAACCTCTCAGGGGAGCATTTGCAACCCTTTGGCACCATTTTTAAGTGAATTGGCGAAAGTCAGATTTTTCCTGAAATTGTGACCACGGGTCTTAGGGATTTTTTCAAAAAATATTTTTCCGCCGGTTAAGTTGTCAAGCTCTGATTTCTTGTCCTGTGATAAAAAGCCTTCTGTTTCGACCGCCAAACCTCTCAGGGGAGCATATGCAACCCTTTGGCACCATTTTTGATTGAATAGGCGAAAGTCAGATTTTTGATTGAATTGTGATTTTAGGGATTTTTTCAAAAAAATATTTTTCTGCCGGTCAAGTTGTCGAGGGCTGATTTCTTGTCCTGTGATAAAAAGCCTTCTGTTTCGACCGCCAAACCTCTCAGGGGAGCATTTGCAACCGTTTGGCACCATTTTTGAGTGAATTGGCGAAAGTCAGATTTTTGATGGATTTGTGACCCCGGGGCTTAGGGTTTTTTTCAAAAAAATATTTTCCTGCCGGTCAAGTTGTCGAGGTCTGATTTCTTTTCCTGTGATAAAAAGCCTTCTGTTTCGACTGCCAAACAAATCAGGGGAACATTTGCAACCCTTTGGCAGCATTTTTGAGTGAATTGGCAAAAGTCAGATTTTTCCTTAAATTGTGACCCCGGGGCTTAAGGATTTTTACAAAAAAATATTTTTCCGCCGGTTAAGTTGTCGAGGTCTGATTTCTTGTCCTGTGATAAAAGCCTTCTGTTTCGATCGCCAAACCCCTCAGGGGAGCATTTTCAACCGTTTGGCACCATTTTTGAGTGAATTGGCGAAAGTCAGATTTTTGATGGATTTGTGACCCCGGGGCTTAGGGTTTTTTTCAAAAAAATACTTTTCTGCCGGTTAAGTTGTCGAGGTCTGATTTCTTGTCCTGTGATAAAAAGCCTTCTGTTTCAACCGCCAAACATCTCAGGGGAGCATTTGCAACCGTTTGGCATCATTTTTGAATTAATTGGCAAAAGTCGGATTTTTCCTGAAATTGTGACCCCGGGGCTTAGGGATTTTTTCAAAAAAATACTTTTCTGCCGGTTAAGTTGTCGAGGTCTGATTTCTTGTCCTGTGATAAAAAGCCTTCTGTTTCAACCGCCAAACATCTCAGGGGAGCATATGCAACCCTTGGCACCATTTTTGATTGAATAGGCGAACGTCAGATTTTTGATTGAATTGTGATTTTAGGGATTTTTTCAAAAAAATATTTTTCTGCCGGTAAAGTTGTCGAGGGCTGATTTCTTGTCCTGTGATAAAAAGCCTTCTGTTTCAACCGCCAAACCTCTCAGGGGAGCATTTGCAACCCTCTGGCACCATTTTTAAGTGAATTGGCAAAAGTCAGATTTTTGATGGAATTGTGACCCCGGGTCTTAGGGATTTTTTCAAAAAAATATTTTTAAGCCGGTTAAGTTGTCGAGGTCTTATTTCTTGTCCTGTGATAAAAAGCCTTCTGTTTCAACCGCCAAACATCTCAGGGGAGCATTTGCAACCGTTTGGCACCATTTTTGAGTGAATTGGCAAAAGTCAGATTTTTCCTGAAATTGTGACCCCGGGGCTTAGGGATTTTTTCAAAAAAATATTTTTCTGCCGGTTAAGTTGTCAATGTCTGATTTCTTTTCCTGTGATAAAAAGCCTTCTGTTTCGACCGCCAAACCTCTCAGGGGAGCATTTGCAACCCTTTGGCACCATTTTTAAGTGAATTGGCGAAAGTCAGATTTTTCCTGAAATTGTGACCACGGGTCTTAGGGATTTTTTCAAAAAAATATTTTTCCGCCGGTTAAGTTGTCAAGGTCTGATTTCTTGTCCTGTGATAAAAAGCCTTCTGTTTCGACCGCCAAACCTCTCAGGGGAGCATTTGCAACCGTTTGGCACCATTTTTGAATTAATTGGCAAAAGTCGGATTTTTCCTGAAATTGTGACCCCCATGGCTTAAGGATTTTTTCAAAAAAAATACTTTTCTGCCCGTTAAGTTGTCGAGGTCTGATTTCTTGTCCTGTGATAAAAGCCTTCTGTTTCGATCGCCAAACCCCTCAGGGGAGCATTTTCAACCGTTTGGCACCATTTTTGAGTGAATTGGCGAAAGTCAGATTTTTGATGGATTTGTGACCCCGGGGCTTAGGGTTTTTTTCAAAAAAATACTTTTCTGCCGGTTAAGTTGTCGAGGTCTGATTTCTTGTCCTGTGATAAAAAGCCTTCTGTTTCAACCGCCAAACATCTCAGGGGAGCATATGCAACCCTTTGGCACCATTTTTGATTGAATAGGCGAAAGTCAGATTTTTGATTGAATTGTGATTTTAGGGATTTTTTCAAAAAAATATTTTTCTGCCGGTCAAGTTGTCGAGGGCTGATTTCTTGTCCTGTGATAAAAAGCCTTCTGTTTCGACCGCCAAACCTCTCAGGGGAGCATTTGCAACCCTTTGGCACCATTTTTAAGTGAATTGGCGAAAGTCAGATTTTTCCTGAAATTGTGCCCACGGGTCTTAGGGATTTTTTCAAAAAATATTTTTCCGCCGGTTAAGTTGTCAAGGTCTGATTTCTTTTCCTGTGATAAAAAGCCTTCTGTTTCGACTGCCAAACAAATCAGGGGAACATTTGCAACCCTTTGGCAGCATTTTTGAGTGAATTGGCAAAAGTCAGATTTTTCCTTAAATTGTGACCCCGGGGCTTAAGGATTTTTACAAAAAAATATTTTTCCGCCGGTTAAGTTGTCGAGGTCTGATTTCTTGTCCTGTGATAAAAAGCCTTCTGTTTCGACCGCCAAACCTCTCAGGGGAGCATTTGCAACCGTTTGGCACCATTTTTGAGTGAATTGGCAAAAGTCAGATTTTTCCTGAAATTGTGACCCCGGGGCTTAGGGATTTTTTCAAAAAAATACTTTTCTGCCGGTTAAGTTGTCGAGGTCTGATTTCTTGTCCTGTGATAAAAAGCCTTCTGTTTCGACCGCCAAACATCTCAGGGGAGCATTTGCAACCGTTTGGCATCATTTTTGAATTAATTGGCAAAAGTCGGATTTTTCCTGAAATTGTAACCCCGGGGCTTAGGGATTTTTTCAAAAAAATACTTTTCTGCCGGTTAAGTTGTCGAGGTCTGATTTCTTGTCCTGTGATAAAAAGCCTTCTGTTTCAACCGCCAAACATCTCAGGGGAGCATATGCAACCCTTTGGCACCATTTTTGATTGAATAGGCGAACGTCAGATTTTTGATTGAATTGTGATTTTAGGGATTTTTTCAAAAAAATATTTTTCTGCCGGTAAAGTTGTCGAGGGCTGATTTCTTGTCCTGTGATAAAAAGCCTTCTGTTTCAACCGCCAAACCTCTCAGGGGAGCATTTGCAACCCTTTGGCACCATTTTTAAGTGAATTGGCAAAAGTCAGATTTTTGATGGAATTGTGACCCCGGGTCTTAGGGATTTTTTCAAAAAAATATTTTTAAGCCGGTTAAGTTGTCGAGGTCTTATTTCTTGTCCTGTGATAAAAAGCCTTCTGTTTCAACCGCCAAACATCTCAGGGGAGCATTTGCAACCGTTTGGCACCATTTTTGAATTAATTGGCAAAAGTCGGATTTTTCCTGAAATTGTGACCCCGGGGCTTAGGGATTTTTTCAAAAAAATATTTTTCTGCCGGTTAAGTTGTCAATGTCTGATTTCTTGTCCTGTGATAAAAAGCCTTCTGTTTCGACCGCCAAACCTCTCAGGGGAGCATTTGCAACCCTTTGGCACCATTTTTAAGTGAATTGGCGAAAGTCAGATTTTTCCTGAAATTGTGACCACGGGTCTTAGGGATTTTTTCAAAAAAATATTTTTCCGCCGGTTAAGTTGTCAAGGTCTGATTTCTTGTCCTGTGATAAAAAGCCTTCTGTTTCGACCGCCAAACCTCTCAGGGGAGCATTTGCAACCGTTTGGCACCATTTTTGAATTAATTGGCAAAAGTCGGATTTTTCCTGAAATTGTGACCCCCATGGCTTAAGGATTTTTTCAAAAAAATACTTTTCTGCCCGTTAAGTTGTCGAGGTCTGATTTCTTGTCCTGTGATAAAAAGCCTTCTGTTTCGATCGCCAAACCCCTCAGGGGAGCATTTTCAACTGTTTGGCACCATTTTTGAGTGAATTGGCGAAAGTCAGATTTTTGATTGATTTGTGACCCCGGGGCTTAGGGTTTTTTTCAAAAAAATACTTTTCTGCCGGTTAAGTTGTCGAGGTCTGATTTCTTGTCCTGTGATAAAAAGCCTTCTGTTTCAACCGCCAAACATCTCAGGGGAGCATATGCAACCCTTTGGCACCATTTTTGATTGAATAGGCGAAAGTCAGATTTTTGATTGAATTGTGATTTTAGGGATTTTTTCAAAAAAATATTTTTCTGCCGGTAAAGTTGTCGAGGGCTGATTGCTTGTCCTGTGATAAAAAGCCTTCTGTTTCGACCGCCAAACCTCTCAGGGGAGCATTTGCAACCGTTTGGCACCATTTTTGAGTGAATTGGCGAAAGTCAGATTTTTGATGGATTTGTGACCCCGGGGCTTAGGGTTTTTTTCAAAAAAATATTTTCCTGCCGGTCAAGTTGTCGAGGTCTGATTTCTTTTCCTGTGATAAAAAGCCTTCTGTTTCGACTGCCAAACAAATCAGGGGAACATTTGCAACCCTTTGGCAGCATTTTTGAGTGAATTGGCAAAAGTCAGATTTTTCCTTAAATTGTGACCACGGGTCTTAGGGATTTTTTCAAAAAAATATTTTTCTGCCGGTTAAGTTGTCAAGGTCTGATTTCTTGTCCTGTGATAAAAAGCCTTCTGTTTCGACCGCCAAACCTCTCAGGGGAGCATTTGCAACCGTTTGGCACCATTTTTGAATTAATTGGCAAAAGTCGGATTTTTCCTGAAATTGTGACCCCGGGGCTTAGGGATTTTTTCAAAAAAATACTTTTCTGCCGGTTAAGTTGTCGAGGTCTGATTTCTTGTCCTGTGATAAAAAGCCTTCTGTTTCAACCGCCAAACATCTCAGGGGAGCATATGCAACCCTTTGGCACCATTTTTGAGTGAATAGGCGAAAGTCAGATTTTTGATTGAATTGTGATTTTAGGGATTTTTTCAAAAAAATATTTTTCAACCGGTCAAGTTGTCGAGGTCTGATTTCTTGTCCTGTGATAAAAAGCCTTCTGTTTCGACCGCCAAACCTCTCAGGGGAGCATTTGCAACCCTTTGGCAACATTTTTAAGTGAATTGGCAAAAGTCAGATTTTTGATGGAATTGTGACCCCGGGTCTTAGGGATTTTTTCAAAAAAATATTTTTAAGCCGGTTAAGTTGTCGAGGTCTGATTTCTTGTCCTGTGATAAAAAGCCTTCTGTTTCAACCGCCAAACATCTCAGGGGAGCATATGCAACCCTTTGGCATCATTTTTGAGTGAATAGGCGAAAGTCAGATTTTTGATTGAATTGTGATTTTAGGGATTTTTTCAAAAAAATATTTTCCTGCCGGTCAAGTTGTCGAGGTCTGATTTCTTTTCCTGTGATCAAAAGCCTTCTGTTTCGACCGCCAAACATCTCAGGGGAACATTTGCAACCCTTTGGCACCATTTTTAAGTGAATTTGCGAAAGTCAGATTTTTGCTGGAATTGTGACCCCGGGGCTTAGGGATTTTTTCAAAAAAATATTTTTCTGCCAGTTAAGTTGTTGAGATGTGATTTCTTGTCCTGTGATCAAAAGCCTTCTGTTTCGACCGCCAAACATCTTAGGTGATCATTTGCAACCCTTTAGCACCATTTTTGAGTTAATTGGCAAAGGCAGATTTTTCCTGAAATTGTGACCCCGGGGCTTAGGGATTTTTTCAAAAAAATATTTTTCTGCCGGTTAAGTTGTCCAGGTCTGATTTCTTGTCCTGTGATAAAAAGCCTTCTGTTTCGACCGCCAAACCTCTCAGGGGAGCATTTGCAACCGTTTGGCACCATTTTTGAGTGAATTGGCGAAAGTCAGATTTTTCCTGAAATTGTGACCCCGGGCCTTAGGGATTTTTTCAAAAAAATATTTTTCTGCCGGTTAAGTTGTTGAGGTCTGATTTCTTGTCCTGTGATAAAAAGCCTTCTGTTTCGACCGCCAAACCTCTCAGGGGAGCATTTGCAACCGTTTGGCACCATTTTTGAATTAATTGGCAAAAGTCAGATTTTTGATGGAATTGTGACCCCGGGGCTTAGGGATTTTTTCAAAAAAATATTTTTCTGCCGTTTAAGTTGTCGAGGTCTGATTTCTTGTCCTGTGATAAAAAGCCTTCTGTTTCGACCGCCAAACATCTCAGGGGAGCATTTGCAACCCTTTAGCACCATTTTTGAGTTAATTGGCAAAGGCAGATTTTTCCTGAAATTGTGACCCCGGGGCTTAGGGATTTTTTCAAAAAAATATTTTTCTGCCGGTTAAGTTGACGAGGTCTGATTTCTTGTCCTGTGATAAAAAGCCTTCTGTTTCGACCGCCAATCCTCTCAGGGGAGCATTTGCAACCGTTTGGCACCATTTTTGAGTGAATTGGCGAAAGTCAGATTTTTCCTGAAATTGTGACCCCGGGGCTTAGGGATTTTTTCAAAAAAATATTTTCCCGCCGGTTAAGTTGTTGAGGTATGATTTCTTGTCCTGTGATAAAAAGCCTTCTGTTTCGACCGCCAAACATCTCAGGGGAGCATTTGCAACCGTTTGGCACCATTTTTGAATTAATTGGCAAAAGTCGGATTTTTCCTGAAATTGTGACCCCGGGGCTTAGGGATTTTTTCAAAAAAATATTTTTCTGCCGGTTAAGTTGTCGAGGGCTGATTTCTTGTCCTGTGATAAAAAGCCTTCTGTTTCGATCGCCAAACCCCTCAGGGGAGCATTTGCAACCGTTTGGCACCATTTTTGAGTGAATTGGCGAAAGTCAGATTTTTGATGGATTTGTGACCCCAGGGCTTAGGGTTTTTTTCAAAAAAATATTTTCCTGCCGGTCAAGTTGTCGAGGTCTGATTTCTTTTCCTGTGATAAAAAGCCTTCTGTTTCGACTGCCAAACAAATCAGGGGAACATTTGCAACCCTTTGGCAGCATTTTTGAGTGAATTGGCAAAAGTCAGATTTTTCCTGAAATTGTGACCCCGGGGCTTAGGGATTTTTTCAAAAAAATACTTTTCTGCCGGTTAAGTTGTCGAGGTCTGATTTCTTGTCCTGTGATAAAAAGCCTTCTGTTTCAACCGCCAAACATCTCAGGGGAGCATATGCAACCCTTTGGCACCATTTTTGATTGAATAGGCGAAAGTCAGATTTTTGATTGAATTGTGATTTTAGGGATTTTTTCAAAAAAATATTTTTCTGCCGGTAAAGTTGTCGAGGGCTGATTTCTTGTCCTGTGATAAAAAGCCTTCTGTTTCGACCGCCAAACCTCTCAGGGGAGCATTTGCAACCCTTTGGCAACATTTTTAAGTGAATTGGCAAAAGTCAGATTTTTGATGGAATTGTGACCCCGGGTCTTAGGGATTTTTTCAAAAAAATATTTTTAAGCCGGTTAAGTTGTCGAGGTCTGATTTCTTGTCCTGTGATAAAAAGCCTTCTGTTTCAACCGCCAAACATCTCAGGGGAGCATATGCAACCCTTTGGCATCATTTTTGAGTGAATAGGCGAAAGTCAGATTTTTGATTGAATTGTGATTTTAGGGATTTTTTCAAAAAAATATTTTCCTGCCGGTCAAGTTGTCGAGGTCTGATTTCTTTTCCTGTGATCAAAAGCCTTCTGTTTCGACCGCCAAACATCTCAGGGGAACATTTGCAACCCTTTGGCACCATTTTTAAGTGAATTTGCGAAAGTCAGATTTTTGCTGGAATTGTGACCCCGGGGCTTAGGGATTTTTTCAAAAAAATATTTTTCTGCCAGTTAAGTTGTTGAGATGTGATTTCTTGTCCTGTGATCAAAAGCCTTCTGTTTCGACCGCCAAACATCTTAGGTGATCATTTGCAACCCTTTAGCACCATTTTTGAGTTAATTGGCAAAGGCAGATTTTTCCTGAAATTGTGACCCCGGGGCTTAGGGATTTTTTCAAAAAAATATTTTTCTGCCGGTTAAGTTGTCCAGGTCTGATTTCTTGTCCTGTGATAAAAAGCCTTCTGTTTCGACCGCCAAACCTCTCAGGGGAGCATTTGCAACCGTTTGGCACCATTTTTGAGTGAATTGGCGAAAGTCAGATTTTTCCTGAAATTGTGACCCCGGGCCTTAGGGATTTTTTCAAAAAAATATTTTTCCGCCGGTTAAGTTGTTGAGGTCTGATTTCTTGTCCTGTGATAAAAAGCCTTCTGTTTCGACCGCCAAACCTCTCAGGGGAGCATTTGCAACCGTTTGGCACCATTTTTGAATTAATTGGCAAAAGTCAGATTTTTGATGGAATTGTGACCCCGGGGCTTAGGGATTTTTTCAAAAAAATATTTTTCTGCCGTTTAAGTTGTCGAGGTCTGATTTCTTGTCCTGTGATAAAAAGCCTTCTGTTTCGACCGCCAAACATCTCAGGGGAGCATTTGCAACCCTTTAGCACCATTTTTGAGTTAATTGGCAAAGGCAGATTTTTCCTGAAATTGTGACCCCGGGGCTTAGGGATTTTTTCAAAAAAATATTTTTCTGCCGGTTAAGTTGACGAGGTCTGATTTCTTGTCCTGTGATAAAAAGCCTTCTGTTTCGACCGCCAATCCTCTCAGGGGAGCATTTGCAACCGTTTGGCACCATTTTTGAGTGAATTGGCGAAAGTCAGATTTTTCCTGAAATTGTGACCCCGGGGCTTAGGGATTTTTTCAAAAAAATATTTTCCCGCCGGTTAAGTTGTTGAGGTATGATTTCTTGTCCTGTGATAAAAAGCCTTCTGTTTCGACCGCCAAACATCTCAGGGGAGCATTTGCAACCGTTTGGCACCATTTTTGAATTAATTGGCAAAAGTCGGATTTTTCCTGAAATTGTGACCCCGGGGCTTAGGGATTTTTTCAAAAAAATATTTTTCTGCCGGTTAAGTTGTCGAGGGCTGATTTCTTGTCCTGTGATAAAAAGCCTTCTGTTTCGATCGCCAAACCCCTCAGGGGAGCATTTGCAACCGTTTGGCACCATTTTTGAGTGAATTGGCGAAAGTCAGATTTTTGATGGATTTGTGACCCCAGGGCTTAGGGTTTTTTTCAAAAAAATATTTTCCTGCCGGTCAAGTTGTCGAGGTCTGATTTCTTTTCCTGTGATAAAAAGCCTTCTGTTTCGACTGCCAAACAAATCAGGGGAACATTTGCAACCCTTTGGCAGCATTTTTGAGTGAATTGGCAAAAGTCAGATTTTTCCTGAAATTGTGACCCCGGGGCTTAGGGATTTTTTCAAAAAAATACTTTTCTGCCGGTTAAGTTGTCGAGGTCTGATTTCTTGTCCTGTGATAAAAAGCCTTCTGTTTCAACCGCCAAACATCTCAGGGGAGCATATGCAACCCTTTGGCACCATTTTTGATTGAATAGGCGAAAGTCAGATTTTTGATTGAATTGTGATTTTAGGGATTTTTTCAAAAAAATATTTTTCTGCCGGTAAAGTTGTCGAGGGCTGATTTCTTGTCCTCTGATAAAAAGCCTTCTGTTTCGACCGCCAAACCTCTCAGGGGAGCATTTGCAACCCTTTGGCACCATTTTTAAGTGAAATGGCAAAAGTCAGATTTTTGATGGAATTGTGACCCCGGGTCTTAGGGATTTTTTCAAAAAAATATTTTTAAGCCGGTTAAGTTGTCGAGGTCTGATTTCTTGTCCTGTGATAAAAAGCCTTCTGTTTCAACCGCCAAACATCTCAGGGGAGCATTTGCAACCGTTTGGCACCATTTTTGAATTAATTGGCAAAAGTCGGATTTTTCCTGAAATTGTGACCCCGGGGCTTAGGGATTTTTTCAAAAAAATATTTTTCTGCCGGTTAAGTTGTCAATGTCTGATTTCTTTTCCTGTGATAAAAAGCCTTCTGTTTCGACCGCCAAACCTCTCAGGGGAGCATTTGCAAACCTTTGGCACCATTTTTAAGTGAATTGGCGAAAGTCAGATTTTTCCTGAAATTGTGACCACGGGTCTTAGGGATTTTTTCAAAAAAATATTTTTCCGCCGGTTAAGTTGTCAAGGTCTGATTTCTTGTCCTGTGATAAAAAGCCTTCTGTTTCGACCGCCAAACCTCTCAGGGGAGCATTTGCAACCGTTTGGCACCATTTTTGAATTAATTGGCAAAAGTCGGATTTTTCCTGAAATTGTGACCCCCATGGCTTAAGGATTTTTTCAAAAAAATATTTTCCTGCCGGTCAAGTTGTCGAGGTCTGATTTCTTTTCCTGTGATAAAAAGCCTTCTGTTTCGACTGCCAAACAAATCAGGGGAACATTTGCAACCCTTTGGCAGCATTTTTGAGTGAATTGGCAAAAGTCAGATTTTTCCTGAAATTGTGACCCCGGGGCTTAGGGATTTTTTCAAAAAAATATTTTTCTGCCGGTTAAGTTGTCAAGGTCTGATTTCTTGTCCTGTGATAAAAAGCCTTCTGTTTCGACCGCCAAACATCTCAGGGGAGCATTTGCAACCGTTTGGCACCATTTTTGAATTAATTGGCAAAAGTCGGATTTTTCCTGAAATTGTGACCCCATGGCTTAAGGATTTTTTCAAAAAAATACTTTTCTGCCGGTTAAGTTGTCGAGGTCTGATTTCTTGTCCTGTGATAAAAAGCCTTCTGTTTCAACCGCCAAACATCTCAGGGGAGCATATGCAACCCTTTGGCACCATTTTTGAGTGAATAGGCGAAAGTCAGATTTTTGATTGAATTGTGATTTTAGGGATTTTTTCAAAAAAATATTTTTCTGCCGGTCAAGTTGTCGAGGTCTGATTTCTTGTCCTGTGATAAAAAGCCTTCTGTTTCGACCGCCAAACCTCTCAGGGGAGCATTTGCAACCCTTTGGCACCATTTTTAAGTGAATTGGCAAAAGTCAGATTTTTGATGGAATTGTGACCCCGGGTCTTAGGGATTTTTTCAAAAAAATATTTTTAAGCCGGTTAAGTTGTCGAGGTCTGATTTCTTGTCCTGTGATAAAAAGCCTTCTGTTTCAACCGCCAAACATCTCAGGGGAGCATATGCAACCCTTTGGCATCATTTTTGAGTGAATAGGCGAAAGTCAGATTTTTGATTGAATTGTGATTTTAGGGATTTTTTCAAAAAAATATTTTCCTGCCGGTCAAGTTGTCGAGGTCTGATTTCTTTTCCTGTGATCAAAAGCCTTCTGTTTCGACCGCCAAACATCTCAGGGGAACATTTGCAACCCTTTGGCACCATTTTTAAGTGAATTTGCGAAAGTCAGATTTTTGCTGGAATTGTGACCCCGGGGCTTAGGGATTTTTTCAAAAAAATATTTTTCTGCCAGTTAAGTTGTTGAGATGTGATTTCTTGTCCTGTGATAAAAAGCCTTCTGTTTCGACCGCCAAACATTTCAGGTGATCATTTGCAACCCTTTAGCACCATTTTTGAGTTAATTGGCAAAGGCAGATTTTTCCTGAAATTGTGACCCCGGGGCTTAGGGATTTTTTCAAAAAAATATTTTTCTGCCGGTTAAGTTGTCGAGGTCTGATTTCTTGTCCTGTGATAAAAAGCCTTCTGTTTCGACCGCCAAACCTCTCAGGGGAGCATTTGCAACCGTTTGGCACCATTTTTGAGTGAATTGGCGAAAGTCAGATTTTTCCTGAAATTGTGACCCCGGGCCTTAGGGATTTTTTCAAAAAAATATTTTTCTGCCGGTTAAGTTGTCGAGGGCTGATTTCTTGTCCTGTGATAAAAAGGCTTCTGTTTCGACCGCCAAACATCTCAGGGGAGCATTTGCAACCCTTTAGCACCATTTTTGAGTTAATTGGCAAAGGCAGATTTTTCCTGAAATTGTGACCCCGGGGCTTAGGGATTTTTTCAAAAAAATATTTTTCTGCCGGTTAAGTTGTCGAGGTCTGATTTCTTGTCCTGTGATAAAAAGCCTTCTGTTTCGACCGCCAAACCTCTCAGGGGAGCATTTGCAACCGTTTGGCACCATTTTTGAATTAATTGGCAAAAGTCAGATTTTTGATGGAATTGTGACCCCGGGTCTTAGGGATTTTTTCAAAAAAATATTTTTAAGCCGGTTAAGTTGTCGAGGTCTGATTTCTTGTCCTGTGATAAAAAGCCTTCTGTTTCAACCGCCAAACATCTCAGGGGAGCATATGCAACCCTTTGGCATCATTTTTGAGTGAATAGGCGAAAGTCAGATTTTTGCTGGAATTGTGACCCCGGGGCTTAGGGATTTTTTCAAAAAAATATTTTTCTGCCAGTTAAGTTGTTGAGATGTGATTTCTTGTCCTGTGATAAAAAGCCTTCTGTTTCGACCGCCAAACATCTCAGGTGATCATTTGCAACCCTTTAGCACCATTTTTGAGTTAATTGGCAAAGGCAGATTTTTCCTGAAATTGTGACCCCGGGGCTTAGGGATTTTTTCAAAAAAATATTTTTCTGCCGGTTAAGTTGTCGAGGTCTGATTTCTTGTCCTGTGATAAAAAGCCTTCTGTTTCGACCGCCAAACCTCTCAGGGGAGCATTTGCAACCGTTTGGCACCATTTTTGAGTGAATTGGCGAAAGTCAGATTTTTCCTGAAATTGTGACCCCGGGCCTTAGGGATTTTTTCAAAAAAATATTTTTCTGCCGGTTAAGTTGTCGAGGGCTGATTTCTTGTCCTGTGATAAAAAGGCTTCTGTTTCGACCGCCAAACATCTCAGGGGAGCATTTGCAACCCTTTAGCACCATTTTTGAGTTAATTGGCAAAGGCAGATTTTTCCTGAAATTGTGACCCCGGGGCTTAGGGATTTTTTCAAAAAAATATTTTTCTGCCGGTTAAGTTGTCGAGGTCTGATTTCTTGTCCTGTGATAAAAAGCCTTCTGTTTCGACCGCCAAACCTCTCAGGGGAGCATTTGCAACCGTTTGGTACCATTTTTGAATTAATTGGCAAAAGTCAGATTTTTGATTGAATTGTGATTTTAGGGATTTTTTCAAAAAAATATTTTCCTGCCGGTCAAGTTGTCGAGGTCTGATTTCTTTTCCTGTGATCAAAAGCCTTATGTTTCGACCGCCAAACATCTCAGGGGAACATTTGCAACCCTTTGGCACCATTTTTAAGTGAATTTGCGAAAGTCAGATTTTTGCTGGAATTGTGACCCCGGGGCTTAGGGATTTTTTCAAAAAAATATTTTTCTGCCAGTTAAGTTGTTGAGATGTGATTTCTTGTCCTGTGATAAAAAGCCTTCTGTTTCGACTGCCAAACATCTCAGGTGATCATTTGCAACCCTTTAGCACCATTTTTGAGTTAATTGGCAAAGGCAGATTTTTCCTGAAATTGTGACCCCGGGGCTTAGGGATTTTTTCAAAAAAATATTTTTCTGCCGGTTAAGTTGTCGAGGTCTGATTTCTTGTCCTGTGATAAAAAGCCTTCTGTTTCGACCGCCAAACCTCTCAGGGGAGCATTTGCAACCGTTTGGCACCATTTTTGAGTGAATTGGCGAAAGTCAGATTTTTCCTGAAATTGTGACCCCGGGCCTTAGGGATTTTTTCAAAAAAATATTTTTCTGCCGGTTAAGTTGTCGAGGGCTGATTTCTTGTCCTGTGATAAAAAGCCTTCTGTTTCGACCGCCAAACATCTCAGGGGAGCATTTGCAACCCTTTAGCACCATTTTTGAGTTAATTGGCAAAGGCAGATTTTTCCTGAAATTGTGACCCCGGGGCTTAGGGATTTTTTCAAAAAAATATTTTTCTGCCGGTTAAGTTGTCGAGGTCTGATTTCTTGTCCTGTGATAAAAAGCCTTCTGTTTCGACCGCCAAACCTCTCAGGGGAGCATTTGCAACCGTTTGGCACCATTTTTGAATTAATTGGCAAAAGTCAGATTTTTGATGGAATTGTGACCCCGGGTCTTAGGGATTTTTTCAAAAAAATATTTTTAAGCCGGTTAAGTTGTCGAGGTCTGATTTCTTGTCCTGTGATAAAAAGCCTTCTGTTTCAACCGCCAAACATCTCAGGGGAGCATATGCAACCCTTTGGCATCATTTTTGAGTGAATAGGCGAAAGTCAGATTTTTGATTGAATTGTGATTTTAGGGATTTTTTCAAAAAAATATTTTCCTGCCGGTCAAGTTGTCGAGGTCTGATTTCTTTTCCTGTGATCAAAAGCCTTATGTTTCGACCGCCAAACATCTCAGGGGAACATTTGCAACCCTTTGGCACCATTTTTGAGTGAATTGGCGAAAGTCAGATTTTTCCTGAAATTGTGACCACGGGTCTTAGGGATTTTTTCAAAAAAATATTTTTCCGCCGGTTAAGTTGTCAAGGTCTGATTTCTTGTCCTGTGATAAAAAGCCTTCTGTTTCGACCGCCAAACCTCTCAGGGGAGCATTTGCAACCGTTTGGCACCATTTTTGAATTAATTGGCAAAAGTCGGATTTTTCCTGAAATTGTGACCCCCATGGCTTAAGGATTTTTTCAAAAAAATACTTTTCTGCCGGTTAAGTTGTCGAGGTCTGATTTCTTGTCCTGTGATAAAAAGCCTTCTGTTTCGACCGCCAAACCTCTCAGGGGAGCATTTGCAACCCTTTGGCACCATTTTTGAATTAATTGGCAAAAGTCGGATTTTTCCTGAAATTGTGACCCCCATGGCTTAAGGATTTTTTCAAAAAAATACTTTTCTGCCGGTTAAGTTGTCGAGGTCTGATTTCTTGTCCTGTGATAAAAAGCCTTCTGTTTCAACCGCCAAACATCTCAGGGGAGCATATGCAACCCTTTGGCATCATTTTTGAGTGAATAGGCGAAAGTCAGATTTTTGATTGAATTGTGATTTTAGGGATTTTTTCAAAAAAATATTTTCCTGCCGGTAAAGTTGTCGAGGTCTGATTTCTTTTCCTGTGATCAAAAGCCTTATGTTTCGACCGCCAAACATCTCAGGGCAACATTTGCAACCCTTTGGCACCATTTTTAAGTGAATTTGCGAAAGTCAGATTTTTGCTGGAATTGTGACCCCGGGGCTTAGGGATTTTTTCAAAAAAATATTTTTCTGCCAGTTAAGTTGTTGAGATGTGATTTCTTGTCCTGTGATAAAAAGCCTTCTGTTTCGACCGCCAAACATCTCAGGGGAGCATATGCAACCCTTTGGCATCATTTTTGAGTGAATAGGCGAAAGTCAGATTTTTGATTGAATTGTGATTTTAGGGATTTTTTCAAAAAAATATTTTCCTGCCGGTAAAGTTGTCGAGGTCTGATTTCTTTTCCTGTGATCAAAAGCCTTATGTTTCGACCGCCAAACATCTCAGGGCAACATTTGCAACCCTTTGGCACCATTTTTAAGTGAATTTGCGAAAGTCAGATTTTTCCTTAAATTGTGACCCCGGGGCTTAGGGATTTTTTCAAAAAAATATTTTTCTGCCAGTTAAGTTGTTGAGATGTGATTTCTTGTCCTGTGATAAAAAGCCTTCTGTTTCGACCGCCAAACATCTCAGGTGATCATTTGCAACCCTTTAGCACCATTTTTGATTTAATTGGCAAAGGCAGATTTTTCCTGAAATTGTGACCCCGGGGCTTAGGGATTTTTTCAAAAAAATATTTTTCTGCCGGTTAAGTTGTCGAGGTCTGATTTCTTGTCCTGTGATAAAAAGCCTTCTGTTTCGACCGCCAAACCTCTCAGGGGAGCATTTGCAACCGTTTGGCACCATTTTTGAGTGAATTGGCGAAAGTCAGATTTTTCCTGAAATTGTGACCCCGGGGCTTAGGGATTTTTTCAAAAAAATATTTTTCTGCCGGTTAAGTTGTCGAGGGCTGATTTCTTGTCCTGTGATAAAAAGCCTTCTGTTTCGACCGCCAAACCTCTCAGGGGAGCATTTACAACCGTTTGGCACCATTTTTGAATTAATTGGCAAAAGTCAGATTTTTGATGGAATTGTGACCCCGGGGCTTAGGGATTTTTTCAAAAAAATATTTTTCTGCCGGTTAAGTTGTCGAGGTCTGATTTCTTGTCCTGTGATAAAAAGCCTTCTGTTTCGACCGCCAAACATCTCAGGGGAGCATTTGCAACCCTTTAGCACCATTTTTGAGTTAATTGGCAAAGGCAGATTTTTCCTGAAATTGTGACCCCGGGGCTTAGGGATTTTTTCAAAAAAATATTTTTCTGCCGGTTAAGTTGTCGAGGGCTGATTTCTTGTCCTGTGATAAAAAGCCTTCTGTTTCGACCGCCAATCCTCTCAGGGGAGCATTTGCAACCGTTTGGCACCATTTTTGAGTGAATTGGCGAAAGTCAGATTTTTCCTGAAATTGTGACCCCGGGCCTTAGGGATTTTTTCAAAAAAATATTTTCCCGCCGGTTAAGTTGTTGAGGTATGATTTCTTGTCCTGTGATAAAAAGCCTTCTGTTTCGACCGCCAAACATCTCAGGGGAGCATTTGCAACCGTTTGGCACCATTTTTGAGTGAATTGGCGAAAGTCAGATTTTTCCTGAAATTGTGACCCCGGGCCTTAGGGATTTTTTCAAAAAAATATTTTTCTGCCGGTTAAGTTGTCGAGGGCTGATTTCTTGTCCTGTGATAAAAAGCCTTCTGTTTCGACCGCCAAACATCTCAGGGGAGCATTTGCAACCCTTTAGCACCATTTTTGAGTTAATTGGCAAAGGCAGATTTTTCCTGAAATTGTGACCCCGGGGCTTAGGGATTTTTTCAAAAAAATATTTTTCTGCCGGTTAAGTTGTCGAGGTCTGATTTCTTGTCCTGTGATAAAAAGCCTTCTGTTTCGACCGCCAAACCTCTCAGGGGAGCATTTGCAACCGTTTGGCACCATTTTTGAATTAATTGGCAAAAGTCAGATTTTTGATGGAATTGTGACCCCGGGTCTTAGGGATTTTTTCAAAAAAATATTTTTAAGCCGGTTAAGTTGTCGAGGTCTGATTTCTTGTCCTGTGATAAAAAGCCTTCTGTTTCAACCGCCAAACATCTCAGGGGAGCATATGCAACCCTTTGGCATCATTTTTGAGTGAATAGGCGAAAGTCAGATTTTTGCTGGAATTGTGACCCCGGGGCTTAGGGATTTTTTCAAAAAAATATTTTTCTGCCAGTTAAGTTGTTGAGATGTGATTTCTTGTCCTGTGATAAAAAGCCTTCTGTTTCGACCGCCAAACATCTCAGGTGATCATTTGCAACCCTTTAGCACCATTTTTGAGTTAATTGGCAAAGGCAGATTTTTCCTGAAATTGTGACCCCGGGGCTTAGGGATTTTTTCAAAAAAATATTTTTCTGCCGGTTAAGTTGTCGAGGTCTGATTTCTTGTCCTGTGATAAAAAGCCTTCTGTTTCGACCGCCAAACCTCTCAGGGGAGCATTTGCAACCGTTTGGCACCATTTTTGAGTGAATTGGCGAAAGTCAGATTTTTCCTGAAATTGTGACCCCGGGCCTTAGGGATTTTTTCAAAAAAATATTTTTCTGCCGGTTAAGTTGTCGAGGGCTGATTTCTTGTCCTGTGATAAAAAGGCTTCTGTTTCGACCGCCAAACATCTCAGGGGAGCATTTGCAACCCTTTAGCACCATTTTTGAGTTAATTGGCAAAGGCAGATTTTTCCTGAAATTGTGACCCCGGGGCTTAGGGATTTTTTCAAAAAAATATTTTTCTGCCGGTTAAGTTGTCGAGGTCTGATTTCTTGTCCTGTGATAAAAAGCCTTCTGTTTCGACCGCCAAACCTCTCAGGGGAGCATTTGCAACCGTTTGGCACCATTTTTGAATTAATTGGCAAAAGTCAGATTTTTGATTGAATTGTGATTTTAGGGATTTTTTCAAAAAAATATTTTCCTGCCGGTCAAGTTGTCGAGGTCTGATTTCTTTTCCTGTGATCAAAAGCCTTATGTTTCGACCGCCAAACATCTCAGGGGAACATTTGCAACCCTTTGGCACCATTTTTAAGTGAATTTGCGAAAGTCAGATTTTTGCTGGAATTGTGACCCCGGGGCTTAGGGATTTTTTCAAAAAAATATTTTTCTGCCAGTTAAGTTGTTGAGATGTGATTTCTTGTCCTGTGATAAAAAGCCTTCTGTTTCGACTGCCAAACATCTCAGGTGATCATTTGCAACCCTTTAGCACCATTTTTGAGTTAATTGGCAAAGGCAGATTTTTCCTGAAATTGTGACCCCGGGGCTTAGGGATTTTTTCAAAAAAATATTTTTCTGCCGGTTAAGTTGTCGAGGTCTGATTTCTTGTCCTGTGATAAAAAGCCTTCTGTTTCGACCGCCAAACCTCTCAGGGGAGCATTTGCAACCGTTTGGCACCATTTTTGAGTGAATTGGCGAAAGTCAGATTTTTCCTGAAATTGTGACCCCGGGCCTTAGGGATTTTTTCAAAAAAATATTTTTCTGCCGGTTAAGTTGTCGAGGGCTGATTTCTTGTCCTGTGATAAAAAGCCTTCTGTTTCGACCGCCAAACATCTCAGGGGAGCATTTGCAACCCTTTAGCACCATTTTTGAGTTAATTGGCAAAGGCAGATTTTTCCTGAAATTGTGACCCCGGGGCTTAGGGATTTTTTCAAAAAAATATTTTTCTGCCGGTTAAGTTGTCGAGGTCTGATTTCTTGTCCTGTGATAAAAAGCCTTCTGTTTCGACCGCCAAACCTCTCAGGGGAGCATTTGCAACCGTTTGGCACCATTTTTGAATTAATTGGCAAAAGTCAGATTTTTGATGGAATTGTGACCCCGGGTCTTAGGGATTTTTTCAAAAAAATATTTTTAAGCCGGTTAAGTTGTCGAGGTCTGATTTCTTGTCCTGTGATAAAAAGCCTTCTGTTTCGATCGCCAAACCCCTCAGGGGAGCATTTTCAACTGTTTGGCACCATTTTTGAGTGAATTGGCGAAAGTCAGATTTTTGATTGATTTGTGACCCCGGGGCTTAGGGTTTTTTTCAAAAAAATATTTTCCTGCCGGTCAAGTTGTCGAGGTCTGATTTCTTTTCCTGTGATAAAAAGCCTTCTGTTTCGACTGCCAAACAAATCAGGGGAACATTTGCAACCCTTTGGCAGCATTTTTGAGTGAATTGGCAAAAGTCAGATTTTTCCTGAAATTGTGACCCCGGGGCTTAGGGATTTTTTCAAAAAAATATTTTTCTGCCGGTTAAGTTGTCAAGGTCTGATTTCTTGTCCTGTGATAAAAAGCCTTCTGTTTTGACCGCCAAACATCTCAGGGGAGCATTTGCAACCGTTTGGCACCATTTTTGAATTAATTGGCAAAAGTCGGATTTTTCCTGAAATTGTGACCCCGGGGCTTAGGGATTTTTTCAAAAAAATACTTTTCTGCCGGTTAAGTTGTCGAGGTCTGATTTCTTGTCCTGTGATAAAAAGCCTTCTGTTTCAACCGCCAAACATCTCAGGGGAGCATATGCAACCCTTTGGCACCATTTTTGAGTGAATAGGCGAAAGTCAGATTTTTGATTGAATTGTGATTTTAGGGATTTTTTCAAAAAAATATTTTTCTGCCGGTCAAGTTGTCGAGGTCTGATTTCTTGTCCTGTGATAAAAAGCCTTCTGTTTCGACCGCCAAACCTCTCAGGGGAGCATTTGCAACCCTTTGGCACGATTTTTAAGTGAATTGGCAAAAGTCAGATTTTTGATGGAATTGTGACCCCGGGTCTTAGGGATTTTTTCAAAAAAATATTTTTAAGCCGGTTAAGTTGTCGAGGGCTGATTTCTTGTCCTGTGATAAAAAGCCTTCTGTTTCGACCGCCAAACATCTCAGGGGAGCATTTGCAACCCTTTAGCACCATTTTTGAGTTAATTGGCAAAGGCAGATTTTTCCTGAAATTGTGACCCCGGGGCTTAGGGATTTTTTCAAAAAAATATTTTTCTGCCGGTTAAGTTGTCGAGGTCTGATTTCTTGTCCTGTGATAAAAAGCCTTCTGTTTCGACCGCCAAACCTCTCAGGGGAGCATTTGCAACCGTTTGGCACCATTTTTGAATTAATTGGCAAAAGTCAGATTTTTGATGGAATTGTGACCCCGGGGCTTAGGGATTTTTTCAAAAAAATATTTTTCTGCCGGTTAAGTTGTCGAGGTCTGATTTCTTGTCCTGTGATAAAAAGCCTTCTGTTTCGACCGCCAAACATCTCAGGGGAGCATTTGCAACCCTTTAGCACCATTTTTGAGTTAATTGGCAAAGGCAGATTTTTCCTGAAATTGTGACCCCGGGGCTTACGGATTTTTTCAAAAAAATATTTTTCTGCCGGTTAAGTTGTCGAGGGCTGATTTCTTGTCCTGTGATAAAAAGCCTTCTGTTTCGACCGCCAATCCTCTCAGGGGAGCATTTGCAACCGTTTGGCACCATTTTTGAGTGAATTGGCGAAAGTCAGATTTTTCCTGAAATTGTGACCCCAGGCCTTAGGGATTTTTTCAAAAAAATATTTTCCCGCCGGTTAAGTTGTTGAGGTATGATTTCTTGTCCTGTGATAAAAAGCCTTCTGTTTCGACCGCCAAACATCTCAGGGGAGCATTTGCAACCGTTTGGCACCATTTTTGAATTAATTGGCAAAAGTCGGATTTTTCCTGAAATTGTGACCCCGGGGCTTAGGGATTTTTTCAAAAAAATATTTTTCTGCCGGTTAAGTTGTCGAGGGCTGATTTCTTGTCCTGTGATAAAAAGCCTTCTGTTTCGATCGCCAAACCCCTCAGGGGAGCATTTGCAACCGTTTGGCACCATTTTTGAGTGAATTGGCGAAAGTCAGATTTTTGATGGATTTGTGACCCCGGGGCTTAGGGTTTTTTTCAAAAAAATATTTTCCTGCCGGTCAAGTTGTCGAGGTCTGATTTCTTGTCCTGTGATAAAAAGCCTTCTGTTTCGACCGCCAAACCTCTCAGGGGAGCATTTGCAACCCTTTGGCACGATTTTTAAGTGAATTGGCAAAAGTCAGATTTTTGATGGAATTGTGACCCCGGGTCTTAGGGATTTTTTCAAAAAAATATTTTTAAGCCGGTTAAGTTGTCGAGGGCTGATTTCTTGTCCTGTGATAAAAAGCCTTCTGTTTCGACCGCCAAACATCTCAGGGGAGCATTTGCAACCCTTTAGCACCATTTTTGAGTTAATTGGCAAAGGCAGATTTTTCCTGAAATTGTGACCCCGGGGCTTAGGGATTTTTTCAAAAAAATATTTTTCTGCCGGTTAAGTTGTCGAGGTCTGATTTCTTGTCCTGTGATAAAAAGCCTTCTGTTTCGACCGCCAAACCTCTCAGGGGAGCATTTGCAACCGTTTGGCACCATTTTTGAATTAATTGGCAAAAGTCAGATTTTTGATGGAATTGTGACCCCGGGGCTTAGGGATTTTTTCAAAAAAATATTTTTCTGCCGGTTAAGTTGTCGAGGTCTGATTTCTTGTCCTGTGATAAAAAGCCTTCTGTTTCGACCGCCAAACATCTCAGGGGAGCATTTGCAACCCTTTAGCACCATTTTTGAGTTAATTGGCAAAGGCAGATTTTTCCTGAAATTGTGACCCCGGGGCTTACGGATTTTTTCAAAAAAATATTTTTCTGCCGGTTAAGTTGTCGAGGGCTGATTTCTTGTCCTGTGATAAAAAGCCTTCTGTTTCGACCGCCAATCCTCTCAGGGGAGCATTTGCAACCGTTTGGCACCATTTTTGAGTGAATTGGCGAAAGTCAGATTTTTCCTGAAATTGTGACCCCAGGCCTTAGGGATTTTTTCAAAAAAATATTTTCCCGCCGGTTAAGTTGTTGAGGTATGATTTCTTGTCCTGTGATAAAAAGCCTTCTGTTTCGACCGCCAAACATCTCAGGGGAGCATTTGCAACCGTTTGGCACCATTTTTGAATTAATTGGCAAAAGTCGGATTTTTCCTGAAATTGTGACCCCGGGGCTTAGGGATTTTTTCAAAAAAATATTTTTCTGCCGGTTAAGTTGTCGAGGGCTGATTTCTAGTCCTGTGATAAAAAGCCTTCTGTTTCGATCGCCAAACCCCTCAGGGGAGCATTTTCAACTGTTTGGCACCATTTTTGAGTGAATTGGCGAAAGTCAGATTTTTGATTGATTTGTGACCCCGGGGCTTAGGGTTTTTTTCAAAAAAATATTTTCCTGCCGGTCAAGTTGTCGAGGTCTGATTTCTTTTCCTGTGATAAAAAGCCTTCTGTTTCGACTGCCAAACAAATCAGGGGAACATTTGCAACCCTTTGGCAGCATTTTTGAGTGAATTGGCAAAAGTCAGATTTTTCCTGAAATTGTGACCCCGGGGCTTAGGGATTTTTTCAAAAAAATATTTTTCTGCCGGTTAAGTTGTCAAGGTCTGATTTCTTGTCCTGTGATAAAAAGCCTTCTGTTTCGACCGCCAAACATCTCAGGGGAGCATTTGCAACCGTTTGGCACCATTTTTGAATTAATTGGCAAAAGTCGGATTTTTCCTGAAATTGTGACCCCGGGGCTTAGGGATTTTTTCAAAAAAATACTTTTCTGCCGGTTAAGTTGTCGAGGTCTGATTTCTTGTCCTGTGATAAAAAGCCTTCTGTTTCAACCGCCAAACATCTCAGGGGAGCATATGCAACCCTTTGGCACCATTTTTGAGTGAATAGGCGAAAGTCAGATTTTTGATTGAATTGTGATTTTAGGGATTTTTTCAAAAAAATATTTTTCTGCCGGTCAAGTTGTCGAGGTCTGATTTCTTGTCCTGTGATAAAAAGCCTTCTGTTTCGACCGCCAAACCTCTCAGGGGAGCATTTGCAACCCTTTGGCACGATTTTTAAGTGAATTGGCAAAAGTCAGATTTTTGATGGAATTGTGACCCCGGGTCTTAGGGATTTTTTCAAAAAAATATTTTTAAGCCGGTTAAGTTGTCGAGGGCTGATTTCTTGTCCTGTGATAAAAAGCCTTCTGTTTCGACCGCCAAACATCTCAGGGGAGCATTTGCAACCCTTTAGCACCATTTTTGAGTTAATTGGCAAAGGCAGATTTTTCCTGAAATTGTGACCCCGGGGCTTAGGGATTTTTTCAAAAAAATATTTTTCTGCCGGTTAAGTTGTCGAGGTCTGATTTCTTGTCCTGTGATAAAAAGCCTTCTGTTTCGACCGCCAAACCTCTCAGGGGAGCATTTGCAACCGTTTGGCACCATTTTTGAATTAATTGGCAAAAGTCAGATTTTTGATGGAATTGTGACCCCGGGGCTTAGGGATTTTTTCAAAAAAATATTTTTCTGCCGGTTAAGTTGTCGAGGTCTGATTTCTTGTCCTGTGATAAAAAGCCTTCTGTTTCGACCGCCAAACATCTCAGGGGAGCATTTGCAACCCTTTAGCACCATTTTTGAGTTAATTGGCAAAGGCAGATTTTTCCTGAAATTGTGACCCCGGGGCTTACGGATTTTTTCAAAAAAATATTTTTCTGCCGGTTAAGTTGTCGAGGGCTGATTTCTTGTCCTGTGATAAAAAGCCTTCTGTTTCGACCGCCAATCCTCTCAGGGGAGCATTTGCAACCGTTTGGCACCATTTTTGAGTGAATTGGCGAAAGTCAGATTTTTCCTGAAATTGTGACCCCAGGCCTTAGGGATTTTTTCAAAAAAATATTTTCCCGCCGGTTAAGTTGTTGAGGTATGATTTCTTGTCCTGTGATAAAAAGCCTTCTGTTTCGACCGCCAAACATCTCAGGGGAGCATTTGCAACCGTTTGGCACCATTTTTGAATTAATTGGCAAAAGTCGGATTTTTCCTGAAATTGTGACCCCGGGGCTTAGGGATTTTTTCAAAAAAATATTTTTCTGCCGGTTAAGTTGTCGAGGGCTGATTTCTTGTCCTGTGATAAAAAGCCTTCTGTTTCGATCGCCAAACCCCTCAGGGGAGCATTTGCAACCGTTTGGCACCATTTTTGAGTGAATTGGCGAAAGTCAGATTTTTGATGGATTTGTGACCCCGGGGCTTAGGGTTTTTTTCAAAAAAATATTTTCCTGCCGGTCAAGTTGTCGAGGTCTGATTTCTTGTCCTGTGATAAAAAGCCTTCTGTTTCGACCGCCAAACCTCTCAGGGGAGCATTTGCAACCCTTTGGCACGATTTTTAAGTGAATTGGCAAAAGTCAGATTTTTGATGGAATTGTGACCCCGGGTCTTAGGGATTTTTTCAAAAAAATATTTTTAAGCCGGTTAAGTTGTCGAGGGCTGATTTCTTGTCCTGTGATAAAAAGCCTTCTGTTTCGACCGCCAAACATCTCAGGGGAGCATTTGCAACCCTTTAGCACCATTTTTGAGTTAATTGGCAAAGGCAGATTTTTCCTGAAATTGTGACCCCGGGGCTTAGGGATTTTTTCAAAAAAATATTTTTCTGCCGGTTAAGTTGTCGAGGTCTGATTTCTTGTCCTGTGATAAAAAGCCTTCTGTTTCGACCGCCAAACCTCTCAGGGGAGCATTTGCAACCGTTTGGCACCATTTTTGAATTAATTGGCAAAAGTCAGATTTTTGATGGAATTGTGACCCCGGGGCTTAGGGATTTTTTCAAAAAAATATTTTTCTGCCGGTTAAGTTGTCGAGGTCTGATTTCTTGTCCTGTGATAAAAAGCCTTCTGTTTCGACCGCCAAACATCTCAGGGGAGCATTTGCAACCCTTTAGCACCATTTTTGAGTTAATTGGCAAAGGCAGATTTTTCCTGAAATTGTGACCCCGGGGCTTACGGATTTTTTCAAAAAAATATTTTTCTGCCGGTTAAGTTGTCGAGGGCTGATTTCTTGTCCTGTGATAAAAAGCCTTCTGTTTCGACCGCCAATCCTCTCAGGGGAGCATTTGCAACCGTTTGGCACCATTTTTGAGTGAATTGGCGAAAGTCAGATTTTTCCTGAAATTGTGACCCCAGGCCTTAGGGATTTTTTCAAAAAAATATTTTCCCGCCGGTTAAGTTGTTGAGGTATGATTTCTTGTCCTGTGATAAAAAGCCTTCTGTTTCGACCGCCAAACATCTCAGGGGAGCATTTGCAACCGTTCGGCACCATTTTTGAATTAATTGGCAAAAGTCGGATTTTTCCTGAAATTGTGACCCCGGGGCTTAGGGATTTTTTCAAAAAAATATTTTTCTGCCGGTTAAGTTGTCAAGGTCTGATTTCTTGTCCTGTGATAAAAAGCCTTCTGTTTCGACCGCCAAACATCTCAGGGGAGCATTTGCAACCGTTTGGCATCATTTTTGAATTAATTGGCAAAAGTCGGATTTTTCCTGAAATTGTGACCCCGGGGCTTAGGGATTTTTTCAAAAAAATACTTTTCTGCCGGTTAAGTTGTCGAGGTCTGATTTCTTGTCCTGTGATAAAAAGCCTTCTGTTTCAACCGCCAAACATCTCAGGGGAGCATATGCAACCCTTTGGCACCATTTTTGATTGAATAGGCGAAAGTCAGATTTTTGATTGAATTGTGATTTTAGGGATTTTTTCAAAAAAATATTTTTCTGCCGGTAAAGTTGTCGAGGGATGATTTCTTGTCCTGTGATAAAAAGCCTTCTGTTTCGACCGCCAAACCTCTCAGGGGAGCATTTGCAACCCTTTGGCACCATTTTTAAGTGAATTGGCAAAAGTCAGATTTTTGATGGAATTGTGACCCCGGGTCTTAGGGATTTTTTCAAAAAAATATTTTTAAGCCGGTTAAGTTGTCGAGGTCTGATTTCTTGTCCTGTGATAAAAAGCCTTCTGTTTCAACCGCCAAACATCTCAGGGGAGCATTTGCAACCGTTTGGCACCATTTTTGAATTAATTGGCAAAAGTCGGATTTTTCCTGAAATTGTGACCCCGGGGCTTAGGGATTTTTTCAAAAAAATATTTTTCTGCCAGTTAAGTTGTCAATGTCTGATTTCTTTTCCTGTGATAAAAAGCCTTCTGTTTCGACCGCCAAACCTCTCAGGGGAGCATTTGCAACCCTTGGGCACCATTTTTAAGTGAATTGGCGAAAGTCAGATTTTTCCTGAAATTGTGACCACGGGTCTTAGTGATTTTTTCAAAAAAATATTTTTCCGCCGGTTAAGTTGTCAAGGTCTGATTTCTTGTCCTGTGATAAAAAGCCTTCTGTTTCGACCGCCAAACCTCTCAGGGGAGCATTTGCAACCGTTTGGCACCATTTTTGAATTAATTGGCAAAAGTCGGATTTTTCCTGAAATTGTGACCCCCATGGCTTAAGGATTTTTTCAAAAAAATACTTTTCTGCCGGTTAAGTTGTCAAGGTCTGATTTCTTGTCCTGTGATAAAAAGCCTTCTGTTTCGATCGCCAAACCCCTCAGGGGAGCATTTTCAACTGTTTGGCACCATTTTTGAGTGAATTGGCGAAAGTCAGATTTTTCATTGATTTGTGACCCCGGGGCTTAGGGTTTTTTTCAAAAAAATATTTTCCTGCCGGTCAAGTTGTCGAGGTCTGATTTCTTTTCCTGTGATAAACAGCCTTCTGTTTCGACTGCCAAACAAATCAGGGGAACATTTGCAACCCTTTGGCACCACTTTTGAGTGAATTGGCAAAAGTCAGATTTTTCCTGAAATTGTGACCCCGGGGCTTAGGATTTTTTCAAAAAAATATTTTTCTGCCGGTTAAGTTGTCAAGGTCTGATTTCTTGTCCTGTGATAAAAAGCCTTCTGTTTCGACCGCCAAACATCTCAGGGGAGCATTTGCAACCGTTTGGCACCATTTTTGAATTAATTGGCAAAAGTCGGATTTTTCCTGAAATTGTGACCCCGGGGCTTAGGGATTTTTTCAAAAAAATACTTTTCTGCCGGTTAAGTTGTCGAGGTCTGATTTCTTGTCCTGTGATAAAAAGCCTTCTGTTTCAACCGCCAAACATCTCAGGGGAGCATATGCAACCCTTTGGCACCATTTTTGAGTGAATAGGCGAAAGTCAGATTTTTGATTGAATTGTGATTTTAGGGATTTTTTCAAAAAAATACTTTTCTGCCGGTCAAGTTGTCGAGGTCTGATTTCTTGTCCTGTGATAAAAAGCCTTCTGTTTCGACCGCCAAACCTCTCAGGGGAGCATTTGCAACCCTTTGGCACCATTTTTAAGTGAATTGGCAAAAGTCAGATTTTTGATGGAATTGTGACCCCGGGTCTTAGGGATTTTTTCAAAAAAATATTTTTAAGCCGGTTAAGTTGTCGAGGTCTGATTTCTTGTCCTGTGATAAAAAGCCTTCTGTTTCAACCGCCAAACATCTCAGGGGAGCATATGCAACCCTTTGGCATCATTTTTGAGTGAATAGGCGAAAGTCAGATTTTTGATTGAATTGTGATTTTAGGGATTTTTTCAAAAAAATATTTTCCTGCCGGTAAAGTTGTCGAGGTCTGATTTCTTTTCCTGTGATCAAAAGCCTTATGTTTCGACCGCCAAACATCTCAGGGCAACATTTGCAACCCTTTGGCACCATTTTTAAGTGAATTTGCGAAAGTCAGATTTTTGCTGGAATTGTGACCCCGGGGCTTAGGGATTTTTTCAAAAAAATATTTTTCTGCCAGTTAAGTTGTTGAGATGTGATTTCTTGTCCTGTGATAAAAAGCCTTCTGTTTCGACCGCCAAACATCTCAGGTGATCATTTGCAACCCTTTAGCACCATTTTTGAGTTAATTGGCAAAGGCAGATTTTTCCTGAAATTGTGACCCCGGGGCTTAGGGATTTTTTCAAAAAAATATTTTTCTGCCGGTTAAGTTGTCGAGGTCTGATTTCTTGTCCTGTGATAAAAAGCCTTCTGTTTCGACCGCCAAACCTCTCAGGGGAGCATTTGCAACCGTTTGGCACCATTTTTGAGTGAATTGGCGAAAGTCAGATTTTTCCTGAAATTGTGACCCCGGGCCTTAGGGATTTTTTCAAAAAAATATTTTTCTGCCGGTTAAGTTGTCGAGGTCTGATTTCTTGTCCTGTGATAAAAAGCCTTCTGTTTCGACCGCCAAACCTCTCAGGGGAGCATTTACAACCGTTTGGCACCATTTTTGAATTAATTGGCAAAAGTCAGATTTTTGATGGAATTGTGACCCCGGGGCTTAGGGATTTTTTCAAAAAAATATTTTTCTGCCGGTTAAGTTGTCGAGGTCTGATTTCTTGTCCTGTGATAAAAAGCCTTCTGTTTCGACCGCCAAACATCTCAGGGGAGCATTTGCAACCCTTTAGCACCATTTTTGAGTTAATTGGCAAAGGCAGATTTTTCCTGAAATTGTGACCCCGGGGCTTAGGGATTTTTTCAAAAAAATATTTTTCTGCCGGTTAAGTTGTCGAGGGCTGATTTCTTGTCCTGTGATAAAAAGCCTTCTGTTTCGACCGCCAATCCTCTCAGGGGAGCATTTGCAACCGTTTGGCACCATTTTTGAGTGAATTGGCGAAAGTCAGATTTTTCCTGAAATTGTGACCCCGGGCCTTAGGGATTTTTTCAAAAAAATATTTTCCCGCCGGTTAAGTTGTTGAGGTATGATTTCTTGTCCTGTGATAAAAAGCCTTCTGTTTCGACCGCCAAACATCTCAGGGGAGCATTTGCAACCGTTTGGCACCATTTTTGAATTAATTGGCAAAAGTCGGATTTTTCCTGAAATTGTGACCCCGGGGCTTAGGGATTTTTTCAAAAATATATTTTTCTGCCGGTTAAGTTGTCGAGGGCTGATTTCTTGTCCTGTGATAAAAAGCCTTCTGTTTCGATCGCCAAACCCCTCAGGGGAGCATTTGCAACCGTTTGGCACCATTTTTGAGTGAATTGGCGAAAGTCAGATTTTTGATGGATTTGTGACCCCGGGGCTTAGGGTTTTTTTCAAAAAAATATTTTCCTGCCGGTCAAGTTGTCGAGGTCTGATTTCTTTTCCTGTGATAAAATGCCTTCTGTTTCGACTGCCAAACAAATCAGGGGAACATTTGCAACCCTTTGGCAGCATTTTTGAGTGAATTGGCAAAAGTCAGATTTTTCCTTAAATTGTGACCCCGGGGCTTAAGGATTTTTTCAAAAAAATATTTTTCCGCCGGTTAAGTTGTCGAGGTCTGATTTCTTGTCCTGTGATAAAAAGCCTTCTGTTTCGACCGCCAAACCTCTCAGGGGAGCATTTGCAACCGTTTGGCACCATTTTTGAATTAATTGGCAAAAGTCGGATTTTTCCTGAAATTGTGACCCCGGGGCTTAAGGATTTTTTCAAAAAAATATTTTTCTGCCGGTTAAGTTGTCGAGGTCTGATTTCTTGTCCTGTGATAAAAAGCCTTCTGTTTCAACCGCCAAACATCTCAGGGGAGCATATGCAACCCTTTGGCACCATTTTTGAGTGAATAGGCGAAAGTCAGATTTTTGATTGAATTGTGATTTTAGGGATTTTTTCAAAAAAATATTTTTCTGCCGGTCAAGTTGTCGAGGTCTGATTTCTTGTCCTGTGATAAAAAGCCTTCTGTTTCGACCGCCAAACCTCTCAGGGGAGCATTTGCAACCCTTTGGCACCATTTTTAAGTGAATTGGCAAAAGTCAGATTTTTGATGGAATTGTGACCCCGGGTCTTAGGGATTTTTTCAAAAAAATATTTTTCTGCCGGTTAAGTTGTCAATGTCTGATTTCTTTTCCTGTGATAAAAAGCCTTCTGTTTCGACCGCCAAACCTCTCAGGGGAGCATTTGCAACCCTTGGGCACCATTTTTAAGTGAATTGGCGAAAGTCAGATTTTTCCTGAAATTGTGACCACGGGTCTTAGGGATTTTTTCAAAAAAATATTTTTCCGCCGGTTAAGTTGTCAAGGTCTGATTTCTTGTCCTGTGATAAAAAGCCTTCTGTTTCGACCGCCAAACCTCTCAGGGGAGCATTTGCAACCGTTTGGCACCATTTTTGAATTAATTGGCAAAAGTCGGATTTTTCCTGAAATTGTGACCCCCATGGCTTAAGGATTTTTTCAAAAAAATACTTTTCTGCCGGTTAAGTTGTCAAGGTCTGATTTCTTGTCCTGTGATAAAAAGCCTTCTGTTTCGATCGCCAAACCCCTCAGGGGAGCATTTTCAACTGTTTGGCACCATTTTTGAGTGAATTGGCGAAAGTCAGATTTTTGATTGATTTGTGACCCCGGGGCTTAGGGTTTTTTTCAAAAAAATATTTTCCTGCCGGTCAAGTTGTCGAGGTCTGATTTCTTTTCCTGTGATAAAAAGCCTTCTGTTTCGACTGCCAAACAAATCAGGGGAACATTTGCAACCCTTTGGCACCACTTTTGAGTGAATTGGCAAAAGTCAGATTTTTCCTGAAATTGTGACCCCGGGGCTTAGGGATTTTTTCAAAAAAATATTTTTCTGCCGGTTAAGTTGTCAAGGTCTGATTTCTTGTCCTGTGATAAAAAGCCTTCTGTTTCGACCGCCAAACATCTCAGGGGAGCATTTGCAACCGTTTGGCACCATTTTTGAATTAATTGGCAAAAGTCGGATTTTTCCTGAAATTGTGACCCCGGGGCTTAGGGATTTTTTCAAAAAAATATTTTTCTGCCGGTTAAGTTGTCAAGGTCTGATTTCTTGTCCTGTGATAAAAAGCCTTCTGTTTCAACCGCCAAACATCTCAGGGGAGCATATGCAACCCTTTGGCACCATTTTTGAGTGAATAGGCGAAAGTCAGATTTTTGATTGAATTGTGATTTTAGGGATTTTTTCAAAAAAATATTTTTCTGCCGGTCAAGTTGTCGAGGTCTGATTTCTTGTCCTGTGATAAAAAGCCTTCTGTTTCGACCGCCAAACCTCTCAGGGGAGCATTTGCAACCCTTTGGCACCATTTTTAAGTGAATTGGCAAAAGTCAGATTTTTGATGGAATTGTGACCCCGGGTCTTAGGGATTTTTTCAAAAAAATATTTTTCTGCCGGTTAAGTTGTCAATGTCTGATTTCTTTTCCTGTGATAAAAAGCCTTCTGTTTCGACCGCCAAACCTCTCAGGGGAGCATTTGCAACCCTTGGGCACCATTTTTAAGTGAATTGGCGAAAGTCAGATTTTTCCTGAAATTGTGACCACGGGTCTTAGGGATTTTTTCAAAAAAATATTTTTCCGCCGGTTAAGTTGTCAAGGTCTGATTTCTTGTCCTGTGATAAAAAGCCTTCTGTTTCGATCGCCAAACCCCTCAGGGGAGCATTTTCAACTGTTTGGCACCATTTTTGAGTGAATTGGCGAAAGTCAGATTTTTGATTGATTTGTGACCCCGGGGCTTAGGGTTTTTTTCAAAAAAATATTTTCCTGCCGGTCAAGTTGTCGAGGTCTGATTTCTTTTCCTGTGATAAAAAGCCTTCTGTTTCGACTGCCAAACAAATCAGGGGAACATTTGCAACCCTTTGGCACCACTTTTGAGTGAATTGGCAAAAGTCAGATTTTTCCTGAAATTGTGACCCCGGGGCTTAGGGATTTTTTCAAAAAAATATTTTTCTGCCGGTTAAGTTGTCAAGGTCTGATTTCTTGTCCTGTGATAAAAAGCCTTCTGTTTCGACCGCCAAACATCTCAGGGGAGCATTTGCAACCGTTTGGCACCATTTTTGAATTAATTGGCAAAAGTCGGATTTTTCCTGAAATTGTGACCCCGGGGCTTAGGGATTTTTTCAAAAAAATACTTTTCTGCCGGTTAAGTTGTCGAGGTCTGATTTCTTGTCCTGTGATAAAAAGCCTTCTGTTTCAACCGCCAAACATCTCAGGGGAGCATATGCAACCCTTTGGCACCATTTTTGAGTGAATAGGCGAAAGTCAGATTTTTGATTGAATTGTGATTTTAGGGATTTTTTCAAAAAAATATTTTTCTGCCGGTCAAGTTGTCGAGGTCTGATTTATTGTCCTGTGATAAAAAGCCTTCTGTTTCGACCGCCAAACCTCTCAGGGGAGCATTTGCAACCCTTTGGCACCATTTTTAAGTGAATTGGCAAAAGTCAGATTTTTGATGGAATTGTGACCCCGGGTCTTAGGGATTTTTTCAAAAAAATATTTTTAAGCCGGTTAAGTTGTCGAGGTCTGATTTCTTGTCCTGTGATAAAAAGCCTTCTGTTTCAACCGCCAAACATCTCAGGGGAGCATATGCAACCCTTTGGCATCATTTTTGAGTGAATAGGCGAAAGTCAGATTTTTGATTGAATTGTGATTTTAGGGATTTTTTCAAAAAAATATTTTCCTGCCGGTCAAGTTGTCGAGGTCTGATTTCTTTTCCTGTGATAAAAAGCCTTATGTTTCGACCGCCAAACATCTCAGGGGAACATTTGCAACCCTTTGGCACCATTTTTAAGTGAATTTGCGAAAGTCAGATTTTTGCTGGAATTTTGACCCCGGGGCTTAGGGATTTTTTCAAAAAAATATTTTTCTGCCAGTTAAGTTGTTGAGATGTGATTTCTTGTCCTGTGATAAAAAGCCTTCTGTTTCGACCGCCAAACATCTCAGGTAATCATTTGCAACCCTTTAGCACCATTTTTGAGTTAATTGGCAAAGGCAGATTTTTCCTGAAATTGTGACCCCGGGGCTTAGGGATTTTTTCAAAAAAATATTTTTCTGCCGGTTAAGTTGTCCAGGTCTGATTTCTTGTCCTGTGATAAAAAGCCTTCTGTTTTGACCGCCAAACCTCTCAGGGGAGCATTTGCAACCGTTTGGCACCATTTTTGAGTGAATTGGCGAAAGTCAGATTTTTGATGGAATTGTGACCCCGGGGCTTAGGGAATTTTTCAAAAAAATATTTTTCTGCCGTTTAAGTTGTCGAGGTCTGATTTCTTGTCCTGTGATAAAAAGCCTTCTGTTTCGACCGCCAAACATCTCAGGGGAGCATTTGCAACCCTTTAGCACCATTTTTGAGTTAATTGGCAAAGGCAGATTTTTCCTGAAATTGTGACCCCGGGGCTTAGGGATTTTTTCAAAAAAATATTTTTCTGCCGGTTAAGTTGACGAGGTCTGATTTCTTGTCCTGTGATAAAAAGCCTTCTGTTTCGACCGCCAATCCTCTCAGGGGAGCATTTGCAACCGTTTGGCACCATTTTTGAGTGAATTGGCGAAAGTCAGATTTTTCCTGAAATTGTGACCCCGGGCCTTAGGGATTTTTTCAAAAAAATATTTTCCCGCCGGTTAAGTTGTTGAGGTATGATTTCTTGTCCTGTGATAAAAAGCCTTCTGTTTCGACCGCCAAACATCTCAGGGGAGCATTTGCAACCGTTTGGCACCATTTTTGAATTAATTGGCAAAAGTCGGATTTTTCCTGAAATTGTGACCCCGGGGCTTAGGGATTTTTTCAAAAAAATATTTTTCTGCCGGTTAAGTTGTCGAGGGCTGATTTCTTGTCCTGTGATAAAAAGCCTTCTGTTTCGATCGCCAAACCCCTCAGGGGAGCATTTGCAACCGTTTGGCACCATTTTTGAGTGAATTGGCGAAAGTCAGATTTTTGATGGATTTGTGACCCCGGGGCTTAGGGTTTTTTTCAAAAAAATATTTTCCTGCCGGTCAAGTTGTCGAGGTCTGATTTCTTTTCCTGTGATAAAAAGCCTTCTGTTTCGACTGCCAAACAAATCAGGGGAACATTTGCAACCCTTTGGCAGCATTTTTGAGTGAATTGGCAAAAGTCAGATTTTTCCTTAAATTGTGACCCCCGGGCTTAAGGATTTTTTCAAAAAAATATTTTCCTGCCGGTTAAGTTGTCGAGGTCTGATTTCTTGTCCTGTGATAAAAAGCCTTCTGTTTCAACCGCCAAACATCTCAGGGGAGCATATGCAACCCTTTGGCACCATTTTTGATTGAATAGGCGAAAGTCAGATTTTTGATTGAATTGTGATTTTAGGGATTTTTTCAAAAAAATATTTTTCTGCCGGTAAAGTTGTCGAGGGCTGATTTCTTGTCCTGTGATAAAAAGCCTTCTGTTTCGACCGCCAAACCTCTCAGGGGAGCATTTGCAACCCTTTGGCACCATTTTTAAGTGAATTGGCAAAAGTCAGATTTTTGATGGAATTGTGACCCTGGGTCTTAGGGATTTTTTCAAAAAAATATTTTTAAGCCGGTTAAGTTGTCGAGGTCTGATTTCTTGTCCTGTGATAAAAAGCCTTCTGTTTCAACCGCCAAACATCTCAGGGGAGCATATGCAACCCTTTGGCATCATTTTTGAGTGAATAGGCGAAAGTCAGATTTTTGATTGAATTGTGATTTTAGGGATTTTTTCAAAAAAATATTTTCCTGCCGGTCAAGTTGTCGAGGTCTGATTTCTTGTCCTGTGATAAAAAGCCTTCTGTTTCGACCGCCAAACCTCTCAGGGGAGCATTTGCAACCCTTTGGCACCATTTTTAAGTGAATTGGCGAAAGTCAGATTTTTCCTGAAATTGTGACCCCGGGCCTTAGGGATTTTTTCAAAAAAATATTTTTCCGCCGGTTAAGTTGTTGAGGTCTGATTTCTTGTCCTGTGATAAAAAGCCTTCTGTTTCGACCGCCAAACATCTCAGGGGAGCATTTGCAACCCTTTAGCACCATTTTTGAGTTAATTGGCAAAGGCAGATTTTTCCTGAAATTGTGACCCCGGGGCTTAGGGATTTTTTCAAAAAAATATTTTTCTGCCGGTTAAGTTGTCGAGGTCTGATTTCTTGTCCTGTGATAAAAAGCCTTCTGTTTCGACCGCCAAACCTCTCAGGGGAGCATTTGCAACCGTTTGGCACCATTTTTGAATTAATTGGCAAAAGTCAGATTTTTGATGGAATTGTGACCCCGGGGCTTAGGGATTTTTTCAAAAAAATATTTTTCTGCCAGTTAAGTTGTCAAGGTCTGATTTTTTGTCCTGTGATAAAAAGCGTTCTGTTTCAACCGCCAAACATCTCAGGGGAGCATATGCAACCCTTTAGCACCATTTTTAGGGGACGCAGGTGGCGCTGTGGGTTAAAGCCTCAGCGCCTAGGACTTGCCGATCGAAATGTCGGCGGTTCGAATCCCTGCGGTGGGGTGCGCTCCTGCTGCTCAGTCCCAGCGCCTGCCAACCTAGCAGTTCGAAAGCGCCTCCGGGTGCAAGTAGATAAATAGGGACCGCTTACCAGCGGGAATGTAAACGGCGTTTCCGTGTGCGGCTCTGGCTCGCCAGAGCAGCAATGTCACGCTGGCCACGTGACCCGGAAGTGTCTCCAGACAGTGCTGGCCCCTGGCCTCTTGAGTGAGATGGGCGCACAACCCCAGAGTCTGTCAAGACTGGCCTGTACGGGCAGGGGTACCTTTACCTTTACCTAGCACCATTTTTGAGTTAATTGGCAAAGGCAGATTTTTCCTGAAATTGTGACCCCGGGGCTTAGGGATTTTTTCAAAAAAATATTTTTCTGCCGGTTAAGTTGACGAGGTCTGATTTCTTGTCCTGTGATAAAAAGCCTTCTGTTTCGACCGCCAATCCTCTCAGGGGAGCATTTGCAACCGTTTGGCACCATTTTTGAGTGAATTGGCGAAAGTCAGATTTTTCCTGAAATTATGACCCTGGGCCTTAGGGATTTTTTCAAAAAAATATTTTCCCGCCAGTTAAGTTGTTGAGGTATGATTTCTTGTCCTGTGATAAAAAGCCTTCTGTTTCGACCGCCAAACATCTCAGGGGAGCATTTGCAACCGTTTGGCACCATTTTTGAATTAATTGGCAAAAGTCGGATTTTTCCTGAAATTGTGACCCCGGGGTTTAGGGATTTTTTCAAAAAAATATTTTTCTGCCGGTTAAGTTGTCGAGGGCTGATTTCTTGTCCTGTGATAAAAAGCCTTCTGTTTCAACCGCCAAACATCTCAGGGGAGCATATGCAACCCTTTGGCATCATTTTTGAGTGAATAGGCGAAAGTCAGATTTTTGATTGAATTGTGATTTTAGGGATTTTTTCAAAAAAATATTTTCCTGCCGGTCAAGTTGTCGAGGTCTGATTTCTTGTCCTGTGATAAAAAGCCTTCTGTTTCGACCGCCAAACCTCTCAGGGGAGCATTTGCAACCCTTTGGCACCATTTTTAAGTGAATTGGCGAAAGTCAGATTTTTCCTGAAATTGTGACCCCGGGCCTTAGGGATTTTTTCAAAAAAATATTTTTCCGCCGGTTAAGTTGTTGAGGTCTGATTTCTTGTCCTGTGATAAAAAGCCTTCTGTTTCGACCGCCAAACATCTCAGGGGAGCATTTGCAACCCTTTAGCACCATTTTTGAGTTAATTGGCAAAGGCAGATTTTTCCTGAAATTGTGACCCCGGGGCTTAGGGATTTTTTCAAAAAAATATTTTTCTGCCGGTTAAGTTGTCGAGGTCTGATTTCTTGTCCTGTGATAAAAAGCCTTCTGTTTCGACCGCCAAACCTCTCAGGGGAGCATTTGCAACCGTTTGGCACCATTTTTGAATTAATTGGCAAAAGTCAGATTTTTGATGGAATTGTGACCCCGGGGCTTAGGGATTTTTTCAAAAAAATATTTTTCTGCCAGTTAAGTTGTCAAGGTCTGATTTCTTGTCCTGTGATAAAAAGCGTTCTGTTTCAACCGCCAAACATCTCAGGGGAGCATATGCAACCCTTTAGCACCATTTTTAGGGGACGCAGGTGGCGCTGTGGGTTAAAGCCTCAGCGCCTAGGACTTGCCGATCGAAATGTCGGCGGTTCGAATCCCTGCGGTGGGGTGCGCTCCTGCTGCTCAGTCCCAGCGCCTGCCAACCTAGCAGTTCGAAAGCGCCTCCGGGTGCAAGTAGATAAATAGGGACCGCTTACCAGCGGGAATGTAAACGGCGTTTCCGTGTGCGGCTCTGGCTCGCCAGAGCAGCAATGTCACGCTGGCCACGTGACCCGGAAGTGTCTCCAGACAGTGCTGGCCCCTGGCCTCTTGAGTGAGATGGGCGCACAACCCCAGAGTCTGTCAAGACTGGCCTGTACGGGCAGGGGTACCTTTACCTTTACCTAGCACCATTTTTGAGTTAATTGGCAAAGGCAGATTTTTCCTGAAATTGTGACCCCGGGGCTTAGGGATTTTTTCAAAAAAATATTTTTCTGCCGGTTAAGTTGACGAGGTCTGATTTCTTGTCCTGTGATAAAAAGCCTTCTGTTTCGACCGCCAATCCTCTCAGGGGAGCATTTGCAACCGTTTGGCACCATTTTTGAGTGAATTGGCGAAAGTCAGATTTTTCCTGAAATTATGACCCCGGGCCTTAGGGATTTTTTCAAAAAAATATTTTCCCGCCAGTTAAGTTGTTGAGGTATGATTTCTTGTCCTGTGATAAAAAGCCTTCTGTTTCGACCGCCAAACATCTCAGGGGAGCATTTGCAACCGTTTGGCACCATTTTTGAATTAATTGGCAAAAGTCGGATTTTTCCTGAAATTGTGACCCCGGGGCTTAGGGATTTTTTCAAAAAAATATTTTTCTGCCGGTTAAGTTGTCGAGGGCTGATTTCTTGTCCTGTGATAAAAAGCCTTCTGTTTCGATCGCCAAACCCCTCAGGGGAGCATTTGCAACTGTTTGGCACCATTTTTGAGTGAATTGGCGAAAGTCAGATTTTTGATTGATTTGTGACCCCGGGCCTTAGGGTTTTTTTCAAAAAAATATTTTCCTGCCGGTCAAGTTGTCGAGGTCTGATTTCTTTTCCTGTGATAAAAAGCCTTCTGTTTCGACTGCCAAACAAATCAGGGGAACATTTGCAACCCTTTGGCAGCACTTTTGAGTGAATTGGCAAAAGTCAGATTTTTCCTTAAATTGTGACCCCGGGCTTAAGGATTTTTTCAAAAAAATATTTTTCCTCCGGTTAAGTTGTCGAGGTCTGATTTCTTGTCCTGTGATAAAAAGCCTTCTGTTTCGACCGCCAAACCTCTCAGGGGAGCATTTGCAACCGTTTGGCACCATTTTTGAGTGAATTGGCAAAAGTCAGATTTTTCCTGAAATTGTGACACCGGGGCTTAAGGATTTTTTCAAAAAAATATTTTTCTGCCGGTTAAGTTGTCAAGGTCTGATTTTATGTCCTGTGATAAAAAGCCTTCTGTTTCGACGGCCAAACATCTCAGGGGAGCATTTGCAACCGTTTGGCATCATTTTTGAATTAATTGGCAAAAGTCGGATTTTTCCTGAAATTGTGACCCCGGGGCTTGGGGATTTTTTCAAAAAAATACTTTTCTGCCGGTTAAGTTGTCGAGGTCTGATTTCTTGTCCTGTGATAAAAAGCCTTCTGTTTCAACCGCCAAACATCTCAGGGGAGCATATGCAACCCTTTGGCACCATTTTTGATTGAATAGGCGATAGTCAGATTTTTGACTGAATTGTGATTTTAGGGATTTTTTCAAAAAAATATTTTTCTGCCGGTAAAGTTGTCGAGGGCTGATTTCTTGTCCTGTGATAAAAAGCCTTCTGTTTCGACCGCCAAACCTCTCAGGGGAGCATTTGCAACTGTTTGGCACCATTTTTGAGTTAATTGGCAAAGGCAGATTTTTCCTGAAATTGTGACCCCGGGGCTTAGGGATTTTTTCAAAAAAATATTTTTCTGCCGGTTAAGTTGTCAAGGTCTGATTTCTTTTCCTGTGATAAAAAGCCTTCTGTTTCGACCTCCAAACCTCTCAGGGGAGCATTTGCAACCCTTTGGCACAATTTTTAAGTGAATTGGCGAAAGTCAGAATTTTCCTGAAATTGTGACCCCGGGGCTTAGGGATTTTTTCAAAAAAATATTTTTCTGCCGGTTAAGTTGTCGAGGTCTGATTTCTTGTCCTGTGATAAAAAGCCTTCTGTTTCGACCGCCAAACCACTCAGGGGAGCATTTGCAACCCTTTGGCACCATTTTTAAGTGAATTGGCGAAAGTCAGATTTTTGATTGATTTGTGACCCCGGGGTTTAGGGATTTTTTCAAAAAAATATTTTTCTGCCGGTCACGTTGTCGAGGTCTGATTTCTTGTCCTGTGATAAAAAGCCTTCTGTTTCAACCGCCAAACATCTCAGGGGATCATTTGCAACCCTTTGGCAGCATTTTTGAGTATATTGGCAAAAGTCAGATTTTTCCTTAAATTGTGACCCCGGGGCTTAAGGATTTTTTCAAAAAAATATTTTTCCGCCGGTTAAGTTGTCGAGGTCTGATTTCTTGTCCTGTGATAAAAAGCCTTCTGTTTCGACTGCCAAACACCTCAGGGGAACATTTGGAACCCTTTGGCACCATTTTTGAGTGAATTGGCAAAAGTCAGATTTTTGATGGATTTGTGACCCCGGGGCTTAGGGATTTTTTCAAAAAAATATTTTCCTGCCGGTCAAGTTGTCGAGGTCTGATTTCTTTTCCTGTGATAAAAAGCCTTCTGTTTTGACCGACAAACAAATCAGGGGAACATTTGCAACCCTTTGGCACCATTTTTAAGTGAATTTGCGAAAGTCAGATTTTTCCTGAAATTGTGACCACGGGTCTTAGGGATTTTTTCAAAAAAATATATTTCCGCCGGTTAAGTTGTCAAGGTCTGATTTCTTGTCCTGTGATAAAAAGCCTTCTGTTTCGATCGCCAAACCCCTCAGGGGAGCATTTGCAACTGTTTGGCACCATTTTTGAGTGAATTGGCGAAAGTCAGATTTTTGATTGATTTGTGACCCCGGGGTTTAGGGATTTTTTCAAAAAAATATTTTTCTGCCGGTCACGTTGTCGAGGTCTGATTTATTTTCCTGTGATAAAACGCCTTCTGTTTCGACCGCCAAACATCTCAGGGGATCATTTGCAACCCTTTGGCAGCATTTTTGAGTGAATTGGCAAAAGTCAGATTTTTCCTTAAATTGTGACCCCGGGGCTTAAGGATTTTTTCAAAAAAATATTTTTCCGCCGGTTAAGTTGTCGAGGTCTGATTTCTTGTCCTGTGATAAAAAGCCTTCTGTTTCGACTGCCAAACACCTCAGGGGAACATTTGGAACCCTTTGGCACCATTTTTGAGTGAATTGGCAAAAGTCAGATTTTTGATGGATTTGTGACCCCGGGGCTTAGGGATTTTTTCAAAAAAATATTTTCCTGCCGGTCAAGTTGTCGAGGTCTGATTTCTTTTCCTGTGATAAAAAGCCTTCTGTTTTGACCGACAAACAAATCAGGGGAACATTTGCAACCCTTTGGCACCATTTTTAAGTGAATTTGCGAAAGTCAGATTTTTTATGGAATTGTGACCCCGGGGCTTAGGGATTTTTTCAAAAAAATATTTTTCTCCCGGTTAAGTTGTCGAGGGCTGATTTCTTGTCCTGTGATAAAAAGCCTTCTGTTTCGATCGCCAAACCCCTCAGGGGAGCATTTGCAACTGTTTGGCACCATTTTTGAGTGAATTGGCGAAAGTCAGATTTTTGATTGATTTGTGACCCCGGGGCTTAGGGTTTTTTTCAAAAAAATATTTTCCTGCCGGTCAAGTTGTCGAGGTCTGATTTCTTTTCCTGTGATAAAAAGCCTTCTGTTTCGACTGCCAAACAAATCAGGGGAACATTTGCAACCCTTTGGCAGCATTTTTGAGTGAATTGGCAAAAGTCAGATTTTTCCTTAAATTGTGACCCCGGGGCTTAAGGATTTTTTCAAAAAAATATTTTTCCTCCGGTTAAGTTGTCGAGGTCTGATTTCTTGTCCTGTGATAAAAAGCCTTCTGTTTCGACCGCCAAACCTCTCAGGGGAGCATTTGCAACCGTTTGGCACCATTTTTGAGTGAATTGGCAAAAGTCAGATTTTTCCTGAAATTGTGACACCGGGGCTTAGGGATTTTTTCAAAAAAATATTTTTCTGCCGGTTAAGTTGTCAAGGTCTGATTTCTTGTCCTGTGATAAAAAGCCTTCTGTTTCGACCGCCAAACATCTCAGGGGAGCATTTGCAACCGTTTGGCATCATTTTTGAATTAATTGGCAAAAGTCGGATTTTTCCTGAAATTGTGACCCCGGGGCTTAGGGATTTTTTCAAAAAAATACTTTTCTGCCGGTTAAGTTGTCGAGGTCTGATTTCTTGTGCTGTGATAAAAAGCCTTCTGTTTCAACCGCCAAACATCTCAGGGGAGCATATGCAACCCTTTGGCACCATTTTTGATTGAATAGGCGAAAGTCAGATTTTTGATTGAATTGTGATTTTAGGGATTTTTTCAAAAAAATATTTTTCTGCCGGTAAAGTTGTCGAGGGCTGATTTCTTGTCCTGTGATAAAAAGCCTTCTGTTTCGACCGCCAAACCTCTCAGGGGAGCATTTGCAACTGTTTGGCACCATTTTTGAGTTAATTGGCAAAGGCAGATTTTTCCTGAAATTGTGACCCCGGGGCTTAGGGATTTTTTCAAAAAAATATTTTTCTGCCGGTTAAGTTGTCGAGGTCTGATTTCTTGTCCTGTGATAAAAAGCATTCTGTTTAGACCGCCAAACCACTCAGGGGAGCATTTGCAACCCTTTGGCACCATTTTTAAGTGAATTGGCGAAAGTCAGATTTTTCCTGAAATTGTGACCACGGGTCTTAGGGATTTTTTCAAAAAAATATTTTTCCGCCGGTTAAGTTGTCAAGGTCTGATTTCTTGTCCTGTGATAAAAAGCCTTCTGTTTCGATCGCCAAACCCCTCAGGGGAGCATTTGCAACTGTTTGGCACCATTTTTGAGTGAATTGGCGAAAGTCAGATTTTTGATTGATTTGTGACCCCGGGGTTTAGGGATTTTTTCAAAAAAATATTTTTCTGCCGGTCACGTTGTCGAGGTCTGATTTATTTTCCTGTGATAAAACGCCTTCTGTTTCGACCGCCAAACATCTCAGGGGATCATTTGCAACCCTTTGGCAGCATTTTTGAGTGAATTGGCAAAAGTCAGATTTTTCCTTAAATTGTGACCCCGGGGCTTAAGGATTTTTTCAAAAAAATATTTTTCCGCCGGTTAAGTTGTCGAGGTCTGATTTCTTGTCCTGTGATAAAAAGCCTTCTGTTTCGACTGCCAAACACCTCAGGGGAACATTTGGAACCCTTTGGCACCATTTTTGAGTGAATTGGCAAAAGTCAGATTTTTGATGGATTTGTGACCCCGGGGCTTAGGGATTTTTTCAAAAAAATATTTTCCTGCCGGTCAAGTTGTCGAGGTCTGATTTCTTTTCCTGTGATAAAAAGCCTTCTGTTTTGACCGACAAACAAATCAGGGGAACATTTGCAACCCTTTGGCACCATTTTTAAGTGAATTTGCGAAAGTCAGATTTTTTATGGAATTGTGACCCCCGGGGCTTAGGGATTTTTTCAAAAAAATATTTTTCTGCCGGTTAAGTTGTCAGGGTCTGATTTCTTGTCTTGTGATAAAAAGCCTTCTGTTTCGACCGCCAAACATCTCAGGGGAGCATTTGCAACCCTTTGGCACCATTTTTAAGTGAATTGGCAAAAGTCAGATTTTTGATGGAATTGTGACCCCGGGTCTTAGGGATTTTTTCAAAAAAATATTTTTAAGCCGGTTAAGTTGTCGAGGTCTGATTTCTTGTCCTGTGATAAAAAGCCTTCTGTTTTGACCGCCAAACCCCTCAGGGGAGCATTTGCAACTGTTTGGCACCATTTTTGAGTGAATTGGTGAAAGTCAGATTTTTCCTTAAATTGTGACCCCGGGGCTTAGGGATGTTTTCAAAAAAATATTTTTCTGCCGGTTAAGTTGTCGAGGTCTGATTTCTTGTCCTGTGATAAAAAGCCTTCTGTTTCAACCGCCAAACATCTCAGGAGAGCATATGCAACCCTTTGGCACCATTTTTGATTGAATAGGCGAAAGTCAGATTTTTGATTGAATTGTGATTTTAGGGATTTTTTCAAAAAAATATTTTTCTGCCGGTAAAGTTGTCGAGGGCTGATTTCTTGTCCTGTGATAAAAAGCCTTCTGTTTCGACCGCCAAACCTCTCAGGGGAGCATTTGCAACTGTTTGGCACCATTTTTGAGTTAATTGGCAAAGGCAGATTTTTCCTGAAATTGTGACCCCGGGGCTTAGGGATTTTTTCAAAAAAATATTTTTCTGCCGGTTAAGTTGTCAAGGTCTGATTTCTTTTCCTGTGATAAAAAGCCTTCTGTTTCGACCTCCAAACCTCTCAGGGGAGCATTTGCAACCCTTTGGCACAATTTTTAAGTGAATTGGCGAAAGTCAGAATTTTCCTGAAATTGTGACCCCGGGGCTTAGGGATTTTTTCAAAAAAATATTTTTCTGCCGGTTAAGTTGTCGAGGTCTGATTTCTTGTCCTGTGATAAAAAGCCTTCTGTTTCGACCGCCAAACCACTCAGGGGAGCATTTGCAACCCTTTGGCACCATTTTTAAGTGAATTGGCGAAAGTCAGATTTTTGATTGATTTGTGACCCCGGGGTTTAGGGATTTTTTCAAAAAAATATTTTTCTGCCGGTCACGTTGTCGAGGTCTGATTTCTTGTCCTGTGATAAAAAGCCTTCTGTTTCAACCGCCAAACATCTCAGGGGATCATTTGCAACCCTTTGGCAGCATTTTTGAGTATATTGGCAAAAGTCAGATTTTTCCTTAAATTGTGACCCCGGGGCTTAAGGATTTTTTCAAAAAAATATTTTTCCGCCGGTTAAGTTGTCGAGGTCTGATTTCTTGTCCTGTGATAAAAAGCCTTCTGTTTCGACTGCCAAACACCTCAGGGGAACATTTGGAACCCTTTGGCACCATTTTTGAGTGAATTGGCAAAAGTCAGATTTTTGATGGATTTGTGACCCCGGGGCTTAGGGATTTTTTCAAAAAAATATTTTCCTGCCGGTCAAGTTGTCGAGGTCTGATTTCTTTTCCTGTGATAAAAAGCCTTCTGTTTTGACCGACAAACAAATCAGGGGAACATTTGCAACCCTTTGGCACCATTTTTAAGTGAATTTGCGAAAGTAAGATTTTTTATGGAATTGTGACCCCGGGGCTTAGGGATTTTTTCAAAAAAATATTTTTCTGCCGGTTAAGTTGTCGAGGGCTGATTTCTTGTCCTGTGATAAAAAGCCTTCTGTTTCGATCGCCAAACCCCTCAGGGGAGCATTTGCAACTGTTTGGCACCATTTTTGAGTGAATTGGCGAAAGTCAGATTTTTGATTGATTTGTGACCCCGGGGCTTAGGGTTTTTTTCAAAAAAATATTTTCCTGCCGGTCAAGTTGTCGAGGTCTGATTTCTTTTCCTGTGATAAAAAGCCTTCTGTTTCGACTGCCAAACAAATCAGGGGAACATTTGCAACCCTTTGGCAGCATTTTTGAGTGAATTGGCAAAAGTCAGATTTTTCCTTAAATTGTGACCCCGGGGCTTAAGGATTTTTTCAAAAAAATATTTTTCCTCCGGTTAAGTTGTCGAGGTCTGATTTCTTGTCCTGTGATAAAAAGCCTTCTGTTTCGACCGCCAAACCTCTCAGGGGAGCATTTGCAACCGTTTGGCACCATTTTTGAGTGAATTGGCAAAAGTCAGATTTTTCCTGAAATTGTGACACCGGGGCTTAGGGATTTTTTCAAAAAAATATTTTTCTGCCGGTTAAGTTGTCAAGGTCTGATTTCTTGTCCTGTGATAAAAAGCCTTCTGTTTCGACCGCCAAACATCTCAGGGGAGCATTTGCAACCGTTTGGCATCATTTTTGAATTAATTGGCAAAAGTCGGATTTTTCCTGAAATTGTGACCCCGGGGCTTAGGGATTTTTTCAAAAAAATACTTTTCTGCCGGTTAAGTTGTCGAGGTCTGATTTCTTGTCCTGTGATAAAAAGCCTTCTGTTTCAACCGCCAAACATCTCAGGGGAGCATATGTAACCCTTTGGCACCATTTTTGATTGAATAGGCGAAAGTCAGATTTTTGATTGAACTGTGATTTTAGGGATTTTTTCAAAAAAATATTTTTCTGCCGGTAAAGTTGTCGAGGGCTGATTTCTTGTCCTGTGATAAAAAGCCTTCTGTTTCGACCGCCAAACCTCTCAGGGGAGCATTTGCAACTGTTTGGCACCATTTTTGAGTTAATTGGCAAAGGCAGATTTTTCCTGAAATTGTGACCCCGGGGCTTAGGGATTTTTTCAAAAAAATATTTTTCTGCCGGTTAAGTTGTCAAGGTCTGATTTCTTTTCCTGTGATAAAAAGCCTTCTGTTTCGACCTCCAAACCTCTCAGGGGAGCATTTGCAACCCTTTGGCACAATTTTTAAGTGAATTGGCGAAAGTCAGAATTTTCCTGAAATTGTGACCCCGGGTCTTAGGGATTTTTTCAAAAAAATATTTTTCTGCTGGTTAAGTTGTCGAGGTCTGATTTTTTGTCCTGTGATAAAAAGCCTTCTGTTTCGACCGCCAAACCACTCAGGGGAGCATTTGCAACCCTTTGGCACCATTTTTAAGTGAATTGGCGAAAGTCAGATTTTTCCTGAAATTGTGACCACGGGTCTTAGGGATTTTTTCAAAAAAATATTTTTCCGCCGGTTAAGTTGTCAAGGTCTGATTTCTTGTCCTGTGATAAAAAGCCTTCTGTTTCGATCGCCAAACCCCTCAGGGGAGCATTTGCAACTGTTTGGCACCATTTTTGAGTGAATTGGCGAAAGTCAGATTTTTGATTGATTTGTGACCCCGGGGTTTAGGGATTTTTTCAAAAAAATATTTTTCTGCCGGTCACGTTGTCGAGGTCTGATTTATTTTCCTGTGATAAAACGCCTTCTGTTTCGACCGCCAAACATCTCAGGGGATCATTTGCAACCCTTTGGCAGCATTTTTGAGTGAATTGGCAAAAGTCAGATTTTTCCTTAAATTGTGACCCCGGGGCTTAAGGATTTTTTCAAAAAAATATTTTTCCGCCGGTTAAGTTGTCGAGGTCTGATTTCTTGTCCTGTGATAAAAAGCCTTCTGTTTCGACCGCCAAACCACTCAGGGGAGCATTTGGAACCCTTTGGCACCATTTTTGAGTGAATTGGCGAAAGTCAGATTTTTGATTGATTTGTGACCCCGGGGTTTAGGGATTTTTTCAAAAAAATATTTTTCTGCCGGTCACGTTGTCGAGGTCTGATTTCTTGTCCTGTGATAAAAAGCCTTCTGTTTCAACCGCCAAACATCTCAGGGGATCATTTGCAACCCTTTGGCACCATTTTTAAGTGAATTTGCGAAAGTCAGATTTTTTATGGAATTGTGACCCCGGGGCTTAGGGATTTTTTCAAAAAAATATTTTTCTCCCGGTTAAGTTGTCGAGGGCTGATTTCTTGTCCTGTGATAAAAAGCCTTCTGTTTCGATCGCCAAACCCCTCAGGGGAGCATTTGCAACTGTTTGGCACCATTTTTGAGTGAATTGGCGAAAGTCAGATTTTTGATTGATTTGTGACCCCGGGGCTTAGGGTTTTTTTCAAAAAAATATTTTCCTGCCGGTCAAGTTGTCGAGGTCTGATTTCTTTTCCTGTGATAAAAAGCCTTCTGTTTCGACTGCCAAACAAATCAGGGGAACATTTGCAACCCTTTGGCAGCATTTTTGAGTGAATTGGCAAAAGTCAGATTTTTCCTTAAATTGTGACCCCGGGGCTTAAGGATTTTTTCAAAAAAATATTTTTCCTCCGGTTAAGTTGTCAAGGTCTGATTTCTTGTCCTGTGATAAAAAGCCTTCTGTTTCGACCGCCAAACCTCTCAGGGGAGCATTTGCAACCGTTTGGCACCATTTTTGAGTGAATTGGCAAAAGTCAGATTTTTCCTGAAATTGTGACACCGGGGCTTAGGGATTTTTTCAAAAAAATATTTTTCTGCCGGTTAAGTTGTCAAGGTCTGATTTCTTGTCCTGTGATAAAAAGCCTTCTGTTTCGACCGCCAAACATCTCAGGGGAGCATTTGCAACCGTTTGGCATCATTTTTGAATTAATTGGCAAAAGTCGGATTTTTCCTGAAATTGTGACCCCGGGGCTTAGGGATTTTTTCAAAAAAATACTTTTCTGCCGGTTAAGTTGTCGAGGTCTGATTTCTTGTGCTGTGATAAAAAGCCTTCTGTTTCAACCGCCAAACATCTCAGGGGAGCATATGCAACCCTTTGGCACCATTTTTGATTGAATAGGCGAAAGTCAGATTTTTGATTGAATTGTGATTTTAGGGATTTTTTCAAAAAAATATTTTTCTGCCGGTAAAGTTGTCGAGGGCTGATTTCTTGTCCTGTGATAAAAAGCCTTCTGTTTCGACCGCCAAACCTCTCAGGGGAGCATTTGCAACTGTTTGGCACCATTTTTGAGTTAATTGGCAAAGGCAGATTTTTCCTGAAATTGTGACCCCGGGGCTTAGGGATTTTTTCAAAAAAATATTTTTCTGCCGGTTAAGTTGTCGAGGTCTGATTTCTTGTCCTGTGATAAAAAGCATTCTGTTTAGACCGCCAAACCACTCAGGGGAGCATTTGCAACCCTTTGGCACCATTTTTAAGTGAATTGGCGAAAGTCAGATTTTTCCTGAAATTGTGACCACGGGTCTTAGGGATTTTTTCAAAAAAATATTTTTCCGCCGGTTAAGTTGTCAAGGTCTGATTTCTTGTCCTGTGATAAAAAGCCTTCTGTTTCGATCGCCAAACCCCTCAGGGGAGCATTTGCAACTGTTTGGCACCATTTTTGAGTGAATTGGCGAAAGTCAGATTTTTGATTGATTTGTGACCCCGGGGTTTAGGGATTTTTTCAAAAAAATATTTTTCTGCCGGTCACGTTGTCGAGGTCTGATTTATTTTCCTGTGATAAAACGCCTTCTGTTTCGACCGCCAAACATCTCAGGGGATCATTTGCAACCCTTTGGCAGCATTTTTGAGTGAATTGGCAAAAGTCAGATTTTTCCTTAAATTGTGACCCCGGGGCTTAAGGATTTTTTCAAAAAAATATTTTTCCGCCGGTTAAGTTGTCGAGGTCTGATTTCTTGTCCTGTGATAAAAAGCCTTCTGTTTCGACTGCCAAACACCTCAGGGGAACATTTGGAACCCTTTGGCACCATTTTTGAGTGAATTGGCAAAAGTCAGATTTTTGATGGATTTGTGACCCCGGGGCTTAGGGATTTTTTCAAAAAAATATTTTCCTGCCGGTCAAGTTGTCGAGGTCTGATTTCTTTTCCTGTGATAAAAAGCCTTCTGTTTTGACCGACAAACAAATCAGGGGAACATTTGCAACCCTTTGGCACCATTTTTAAGTGAATTTGCGAAAGTCAGATTTTTTATGGAATTGTGACCCCGGGGCTTAGGGATTTTTTCAAAAAAATATTTTTCTGCCGGTTAAGTTGTCAGGGTCTGATTTCTTGTCTTGTGATAAAAAGCCTTCTGTTTCGACCGCCAAACATCTCAGGGGAGCATTTGCAACCCTTTGGCACCATTTTTAAGTGAATTGGCAAAAGTCAGATTTTTGATGGAATTGTGACCCCGGGTCTTAGGGATTTTTTCAAAAAAATATTTTTAAGCCGGTTAAGTTGTCGAGGTCTGATTTCTTGTCCTGTGATAAAAAGCCTTCTGTTTTGACCGCCAAACCCCTCAGGGGAGCATTTGCAACTGTTTGGCACCATTTTTGAGTGAATTGGTGAAAGTCAGATTTTTCCTTAAATTGTGACCCCGGGGCTTAGGGATGTTTTCAAAAAAATATTTTTCTGCCGGTTAAGTTGTCGAGGTCTGATTTCTTGTCCTGTGATAAAAAGCCTTCTGTTTCAACCGCCAAACATCTCAGGAGAGCATATGCAACCCTTTGGCACCATTTTTGATTGAATAGGCGAAAGTCAGATTTTTGATTGAATTGTGATTTTAGGGATTTTTTCAAAAAAATATTTTTCTGCCGGTAAAGTTGTCGAGGGCTGATTTCTTGTCCTGTGATAAAAAGCCTTCTGTTTCGACCGCCAAACCTCTCAGGGGAGCATTTGCAACTGTTTGGCACCATTTTTGAGTTAATTGGCAAAGGCAGATTTTTCCTGAAATTGTGACCCCGGGGCTTAGGGCTTTTTTCAAAAAAATATTTTTCTGCCGGTTAAGTTGGCAAGGTCTGATTTCTTTTCCTGTGATAAAAAGCCTTCTGTTTCGACCTCCAAACCTCTCAGGGGAGCATTTGCAACCCTTTGGCACAATTTTTAAGTGAATTGGCGAAAGTCAGAATTTTCCTGAAATTGTGACCCCGGGGCTTAGGGATTTTTTCAAAAAAATATTTTTCTGCCGGTTAAGTTGTCGAGGTCTGATTTCTTGTCCTGTGATAAAAAGCCTTCTGTTTCGACCGCCAAACCACTCAGGGGAGCATTTGCAACCCTTTGGCACCATTTTTAAGTGAATTGGCGAAAGTCAGATTTTTCCTGAAATTGTGACCACGGGTCTTAGGGATTTTTTCAAAAAAAATATTTTTCCGCCGGTTAAGTTGTCAAGGTCTGATTTCTTGTCCTGTGATAAAAAGCCTTCTGTTTCGATCGCCAAACCCCTCAGGGGAGCATTTGCAACTGTTTGGCACCATTTTTGAGTGAATTGGCGAAAGTCAGATTTTTGATTGATTTGTGACCCCGGGGTTTAGGGATTTTTTCAAAAAAATATTTTTCTGCCGGTCACGTTGTCGAGGTCTGATTTATTTTCCTGTGATAAAACGCCTTCTGTTTCGACCGCCAAACATCTCAGGGGATCATTTGCAACCCTTTGGCAGCATTTTTGAGTGAATTGGCAAAAGTCAGATTTTTCCTTAAATTGTGACCCCGGGGCTTAAGGATTTTTTCAAAAAAATATTTTTCCGCCGGTTAAGTTGTCGAGGTCTGATTTCTTGTCCTGTGATAAAAAGCCTTCTGTTTCGACTGCCAAACACCTCAGGGGAACATTTGGAACCCTTTGGCACCATTTTTGAGTGAATTGGCAAAAGTCAGATTTTTGATGGATTTGTGACCCCGGGGCTTAGGGATTTTTTCAAAAAAATATTTTCCTGCCGGTCAAGTTGTCGAGGTCTGATTTCTTTTCCTGTGATAAAAAGCCTTCTGTTTTGACCGACAAACAAATCAGGGGAACATTTGCAACCCTTTGGCACCATTTTTAAGTGAATTTGCGAAAGTCAGATTTTTTATGGAATTGTGACCCCGGGGTTTAGGGATTTTTTCAAAAAAATATTTTTCTGCCGGTCACGTTGTCGAGGTCTGATTTATTTTCCTGTGATAAAACGCCTTCTGTTTCGACCGCCAAACATCTCAGGGGATCATTTGCAACCCTTTGGCAGTATTTTTGAGTGAATTGGCAAAAGTCAGATTTTTCCTTAAATTGTGACCCCGGGGCTTAAGGATTTTTTCAAAAAAATATTTTTCCGCCGGTTAAGTTGTCGAGGTCTGATTTCTTGTCCTGTGATAAAAAGCCTTCTGTTTCGACTGCCAAACACCTCAGGGTAACATTTGGAACCCTTTGGCACCATTTTTGAGTGAATTGGCAAAAGTCAGATTTTTGATGGATTTGTGACCCCGGGGCTTAGGGATTTTTTCAAAAAAATATTTTCCTGCCGGTCAAGTTGTCGAGGTCTGATTTCTTTTCCTGTGATAAAAAGCCTTCTGTTTTGACCGACAAACAAATCAGGGGAACATTTGCAACCCTTTGGCACCATTTTTAAGTGAATTTGCGAAAGTCAGATTTTTTATGGAATTGTGACCCCGGGGCTTAGGGATTTTTTCAAAAAAATATTTTTCTGCCGGTTAAGTTGTCAGGGTCTGATTTCTTGTCTTGTGATAAAAAGCCTTCTGTTTCGACCGCCAAACATCTCAGGGGAGCATTTGCAACCCTTTGGCACCATTTTTAAGTGAATTGGCAAAAGTCAGATTTTTGATGGAATTGTGACCCCGGGTCTTAGGGATTTTTTCAAAAAAATATTTTTAAGCCGGTTAAGTTGTCGAGGTCTGATTTCTTGTCCTGTGATAAAAAGCCTTCTGTTTTGACCGCCAAACCCCTCAGGGGAGCATTTGCAACTGTTTGGCACCATTTTTGAGTGAATTGGTGAAAGTCAGATTTTTCCTTAAATTGTGACCCTGGGGCTTAGGGATGTTTTCAAAAAAATATTTTTCTGCCGGTTAAGTTGTCGAGGTCTGATTTCTTGTCCTGGGATAAAAAGCCTTCTGTTTCAACCGCCAAACATCTCAGGAGAGCATATGCAACCCTTTGGCACCATTTTTGATTGAATAGGCGAAAGTCAGATTTTTGATTGAATTGTGATTTTAGGGATTTTTTCAAAAAAATATTTTTCTGCCGGTAAAGTTGTCGAGGGCTGATTTCTTGTCCTGTGATAAAAAGCCTTCTGTTTCGACCGCCAAACCTCTCAGGGGAGCATTTGCAACTGTTTGGCTCCATTTTTGAGTTAATTGGCAAAGGCAGATTTTTCCTGAAATTGTGACCCCGGGGCTTAGGGCTTTTTTCAAAAAAATATTTTTCTGCCGGTTAAGTTGGCAAGGTCTGATTTCTTTTCCTGTGATAAAAAGCCTTCTGTTTCGACCTCCAAACCTCTCAGGGGAGCATTTGCAACCCTTTGGCACAATTTTTAAGTGAATTGGCGAAAGTCAGAATTTTCCTGAAATTGTGACCCCGGGGCTTAGGGATTTTTTCAAAAAAATATTTTTCTGCCGGTTAAGTTGTCGAGGTCTGATTTCTTGTCCTGTGATAAAAAGCCTTCTGTTTCGACCGCCAAACCACTCAGGGGAGCATTTGCAACCCTTTGGCACCATTTTTAAGTGAATTGGTGAAAGTCAGATTTTTCCTGAAATTGTGACCACGGGTCTTAGGGATTTTTTCAAAAAAATATTTTTCCGCCGGTTAAGTTGTCAAGGTCTGATTTCTTGTCCTGTGATAAAAAGCCTTCTGTTTCGATCGCCAAACCCCTCAGGGGAGCATTTGCAACTGTTTGGCACCATTTTTGAGTGAATTGGCGAAAGTCAGATTTTTGATTGATTTGTGACCCCGGGGTTTAGGGATTTTTTTAAAAAAATATTTTTCTGCCGGTCACGTTGTCGAGGTCTGATTTATTTTCCTGTGATAAAACGCCTTCTGTTTCGACCGCCAAACATCTCAGGGGATCATTTGCAACCCTTTGGCAGCATTTTTGAGTGAATTGGCAAAAGTCAGATTTTTCCTTAAATTGTGACCCCGGGGCTTAAGGATTTTTTCAAAAAAATATTTTTCCGCCGGTTAAGTTGTCGAGGTCTGATTTCTTGTCCTGTGATAAAAAGCCTTCTGTTTCGACTGCCAAACACCTCAGGGGAACATTTGGAACCCTTTGGCACCATTTTTGAGTGAATTGGCAAAAGTCAGATTTTTGATGGATTTGTGACCCCGGGGCTTAGGGATTTTTTCAAAAAAATATTTTCCTGCCGGTCAAGTTGTCGAGGTCTGATTTCTTTTCCTGTGATAAAAAGCCTTCTGTTTTGACCGACAAACAAATCAGGGGAACATTTGCAACCCTTTGGCACCATTTTTAAGTGAATTTGCGAAAGTCAGATTTTTTATGGAATTGTGACCCCGGGGCTTAGGGATTTTTTAAAAAAATATTTTTCTGCCGGTTAAGTTGTCGAGGTCTGATTTCTTTTCCTGTGATAAAAAGCCTTCTGTTTCGACCGCCAAACATCTCAGGGGAACATTTGCAACCCTTTAGCACCATTTTTGAGTTAAGTGGCAAAAGTCAGATTTTTCCTGAAATTGTGACCCCGGGGCTTAGGGATTTTTTTAAAAAATATTTTTCTGCCGGTTAAGTTGTCGAGGTCTGATTTCTTGTAATGTGATAAAAAGCCTTCTGTTTCGACCGCCAAACATCTCAGGGGATCATTTGCAACCCTTTGGCAACATTTTTGAGTGAATTGGCAAAAGTCAGATTTTTCCTTAAATTGTGACCCCGGGGCTTAAGGATTTTTTCAAAAAAATATTTTTCCGCCGGTTAAGTTGTCGAGGTCTGATTTCTTGTCCTGTAATAAAAAGCCTTCTGTTTCGACCACCAAACATCTCAGGGGATCATTTGCAACCCTTTGGCACCATTTTTGAGTGAATTGGCAAAAGTCAGATTTTTCCTTAAATTGTGACCCCGGGGCTTAAGGATTTTTTCAAAAAAACCTTTTTCTGCCGGTTAAGTTGTCAAGGTCTGATTCCTTGTCCTGTAATAAAAAGCCTTCTGTTTCGACCACCAAATATCTCAGGGGATCATTTGCAACCCTTTGGCACCATTTTTGAGTCAATTTGCGAACGTCAGATTTTTGATGGAATTGTGACCCCGGGGCTTAGGGATTTTTTCAAAAAAATATTTTTCTGCCGGTTAAGTTGTCGAGGTCTGATTTCTTTTCCTGTGATAAAAAGCCTTCTGTTTCGTCCGCCAAACATCTCAGGGGATCATTTGCAACCCTTTGGCAGCATTTTTGAGTGAATTGGCAAAAGTCAGATTTTTCCTTAAATTGTGACCCCGGGGCTTAAGGATTTTTTCAAAAAAATATTTTTCTGCCGGTTAAGTTGTCGAGGTCTGATTTCTTGTCCTGTGATAAAAAGCCTTCTGTTTCGACCGCCAAACCACTCAGGGGAGCATTTGCAACCCTTTGGCACCATTTTTGAGTTAATTGGCGAAAGTCAGATTTTTCCTGAAATTGTGACCCCCATGGTTTAAGGATTTTTTCAAAAAAATACTTTTCTGCCGGTTAAGTTATCGAGGTCTGATTTCTTGTCCTGTGATAAAAAGCCTTCTGTTTCGATCGCCAAACCCCTCAGGGGAGCATTTGCAACTGTTTGGCACCATTTTTGAGTGAATTGGCGAAAGTCAGATTTTTGATTGATTTGTGACCCCGGGGTTTAGGGATTTTTTCAAAAAATATTTTTCTGCCGGTCACGTTGTCGAGGTCTGATTTATTTTCCTGTGATAAAACGCCTTCTGTTTCGACCGCCAAACATCTCAGGGGATCATTTGCAACCCTTTGGCAGCATTTTTGAGTGAATTGGCAAAAGTCAGATTTTTCCTTAAATTGTGACCCCGGGGCTTAAGGATTTTTTCAAAAAAATATTTTTCCGCCGGTTAAGTTGTCGAGGTCTGATTTCTTGTCCTGTGATAAAAAGCCTTCTGTTTCGACTGCCAAACACCTCAGGGGAACATTTGCAACCGTTTAGCACCATTTTTGAGTTAATTGGCAAAAGTCAGATTTTTCCTGAAATTGTGACCCCGGGGCTTAGGGATTTTTTCAAAAAAACATTTTTCTGCCGGTTAAGTTGCCAGGGTCTGATTTCTTGTCCTGTGCTAAAAAGCCTTCTGTTTCGACCACCAAACATCTCAGGGGATCATTTGGAACCCTTTGGCACCATTTTTGAGTGAATTGGCAAAAGTCAGATTTTTGATGGATTTGTGACCCCGGGGTTTAGGGTTTTTTTCAAAAAAATATTTTCCTGCCGGTCAAGTTGTCGAGGTCTGATTTCTTTTCCTGTGATAAAAAGCCTTCTGTTTCGACTGCCAAACATCTCAGGGGAACATTTGCAACCCTTTAGCACCATTTTTGAGTTAATTGGCAAAAGTCAGATTTTTCCTGAAATTGTGACCCCGGGGCTTAGGGATTTTTTTAAAAAAACATTTTTCTGCCGGTCAAGTTGTCAGGGTCTGATTTCTTGTCTTGTGATAAAAAGCCTTCTGTTTCGACCGCCAAACATCTCAGGGGAGCATTTGCAACCCTTTGGCACCATTTTTAAGTGAATTGGCAAAAGTCAGATTTTTGATGGAATTGTGACCCCGGGTCTTAGGGATTTTTTCAAAAAAATATTTTTAAGCCGGTTAAGTTGTCGAGGTCTGATTTCTTGTCCTGTGATAAAAAGCCTTCTGTTTTGACCGCCAAACCCCTCAGGGGAGCATTTGCAACTGTTTGGCACCATTTTTGAGTGAATTGGCGAAAGTCAGATTTTTCCTTAAATTGTGACCCCGGGGCTTAGGGATTTTTTCAAAAAAATATTTTTCTGCCAGTTAAGTTGTTGAGATGTGATTTCTTGTCCGGTGATAAAAAGCCTTCTGTTTCGACCGCCAAACATCTCAGGGGATCATTTGGAACCCTTTGGCACCATTTTTGAGTGAATTGGCAAAAGTCAGATTTTTGATGGATTTGTGATCCCGGGGCTTAGGGATTTTTTCAAAAAAATATTTTTCTGCCGGTCAAGTTGTCGAGGCCTGATTTCTTTTCCTGTGATAAAAAGCCTTCTGTTTCGACCGCCAAACATCTCAGGGGAGCATTTGCAACCGTTTGGCACCATTTTTGAATTAATTGGCAAAAGTCAGATTTTTGATGGAATTGTGACCCCGGGGCTTAGGGATGTTTTCAAAAAAATATTTTTCTGCCGGTTAAGTTTTCGAGTTCTGATTTCTTGTCCTGTGATAAAAAGCCTTCTGTTTCGACCGCCAAACCTCTCAGGGGAGCATTTGCAACCGTTTGGCACCATTTTTGAGTGAATTGGCGAAAGTCAGATTTTTCCTTAAATTGTGACCCCGGGGCTTAGGGATTTTTTCAAAAAAATATTTTTCTGCCAGTTAAGTTGTTGAGATGTGATTTCTTGTCCGGTGATAAAAAGCCTTCTGTTTCGACCGCCAAACATCTCAGGGGAGCATTTGCAACCGTTTGGCACCATTTTTGAATTAATTGGCAAAAGTCAGATTTTTGATGGAATTGTGACCCCGGGGCTTAGGGATGTTTTCAAAAAAATATTTTTCTGCCGGTTAAGTTGTCGAGGTCTGATTTCTTGTCCTGTGATAAAAAGCCTTCTGTTTCGACCGCCAAACCTCTCAGGGGAGCATTTGCAACCGTTTGGCACCATTTTTGAGTGAATTGGCAAAAGTCGGATTTTTCCTGAAATTGTGACCCCGGGGATTAGGGATTTTTTCAAAAAAATATTTTTCTGCCGGTTAAGTTGTCGATGTCTGATTTCTTGTCCTGTGATAAAAAGCCTTCTGTTTCGACCGCCAAACCTCTCAGGGCAGCATTTGCAACCGTTTGCCACCATTTTCAGTGAATTGGCGAAAGTCAGATTTTTGATTGAATTGTGATTTTAGGGATTTTTTCAAAAAAATATTTTTCCGCCGGTTAAGTTTTGAGGTATGATTTCTTGTCCTGTGATAAAAAGCCTTCTGTTTCGACCGCCAAACATCTCAGGGGAGCATTTGCAACCGTTTGGCACCATTTTTGAATTAATTGGCAAAAGTCGGATTTTTCCTGAAATTGTGACCCCGGGGCTTAGTGATTTTTTCAAAAAAATACTTTTCTGCCGGTTAAGTTGTCGAGGTCTGATTTCTTGTCCTGTGATAAAAAGCCTTCTGTTTCAACCGCCAAACATCTCGGGGGAGCATATGCAACCCTTTGGCACCATTTTTGAGTGAATAGGCGAAAGTCAGATTTTTGATTGAATTGTGATTTTAGGGATTTTTTCAAAAAAATATTTTTCTGCCGGTCAAGTTGTCGAGGTCTGATTTCTTTTCCTGTGATAAAAAGCCTTCTGTTTCGACCGCCAAAACTCTCAGGGGAGTATTTGCAACCGTTTGGCACCATTTTTGAATTAATTGGCAAAAGTCGGATTTTTCCTGAAATTTTGACCCCCATGGCTTAAGGATTTTTTCAAAAAAAAAATACTTTTCTGCCAGTTAAGTTGTCGAGGTCTGATTTCTTGTCCTGTGATAAAAAGCCTTCTATTTCGACCGCCAAACCCCTCAGGGGAGCATTTGCAACTGTTTGGCAGCATTTTTGAGTGAATTGGCGAAAGACAGATTTTTCCTGAAATTTTGACGCCGGGGCTTAGGGATTTTTTCAAAAAAACGTTTTTCTGCCGGTCAAGTTGTCGAGGTCTGATTTCTTGTCCTGTGATAAAAAGCCTTCTGTTTCGACTGCCGAACATCTCAGTGGAACATTTGCAACCCTTTAGCACCATTTTTGAGTTAATTGGCAAAAGTCAGATTTTTCCTGAAATTGTGACGCCGGGGCTTAGGGATTTTTTCAAAAAAACGTTTTTCTGCCGGTTAAGTTGTCAAGGTCTGATTCCTTCTCCTGTAATAAAAAGCCTTCTGTTTCGACTGCCAAACCTCTCACGGGAGCATTTCAACCTTTTGGCACCATTTTTAAGTGAATTTGCCAAAGTCAGATTTTTGATGGAATTGTGACCCCGTGGCTTAGGGATTTTTTCAAAAAAATATTTTTCTGCCGGTTAAGTTGTTGAGGTCTGATTTCTTGTCCTGTGATAAAAAGCCTTCTGTTTCGACCGCCAAATATCTCAGGGGATCATTTGCAACCCTTTGGCACCATTTTTGAGTGAATTGGCAAAAGTCAGATTTTTCCTTAAATTGTGGCCCCTGGGCTTAGGGATTTTTTCAAAAAAATATTTTTCTGCCGGTTAAGTTGTCGATGTCTGATTTCTTGTCCTGTGATAAAAAGCCTTCTGTTTCGACCGCCAAACCTCTCAGGGGAGCATTTGCAACCCTTTGGCACCATTTTTAAGTGAATTGGCAAAAGTCAGATTTTTGATGGAATTGTGACCCCGGGTCTTAGGGATTTTTTCAAAAAAATATTTTTAAGCCGGTTAAGTTGTCGAGGTCTGATTTCTTGTCCTGTGATAAAAAGCCGTCTGTTTCGAGCGCCAAACCCCTCAGGGGAGCATTTGCAACTGTTTGGCACCATTTTTGAGTGAATTGGCGAAAGTCAGATTTTTCCTTAAATTGTGACCCCGGGGCTTAGGGATTTTTTCAAAAAAATATTTTTCTGCCAGTTAAGTTGTCGAGATGTGATTTCTTGTCCGGTGATAAAAAGCCTTCTGTTTCGACCGCCAAACATCTCAGGGGATCATTTGCAACCCTTTGGCACCATTTTTGAGTGAATTTGCAAAAGTCAGATTTTTCCTTAAATTGTGACCCCGGGGCTTAGAGATTTTTTCAAAAAAATATTTTTCTGCCCGTTAAGTTGTCGATATCTGATTTCTTGTCCTGTGATAAAAAGCCTTCTGTTTCGACCGCCAAACATCTCAGGGGAGCATTTGCAACCGTTTGCCACCATTTTGAGTGAATTGGCGAAAGTTAGATTTTTCCTGAAATTGTGACCCCGGGCCTTAGGGATTTTTCAAAAAAATATTTTTCCGCCGGTTAAGTTTTGAGGTATGATTTCTTGTCCTGTGATAAAAAGCCTTCTGTTTCGACCGCCAAACATATCAGGGGAGCATTTGCAACCGTTTGGCACCATTTTTGAATTAATTGGCAAAAGTCGGATTTTTCCTGAAATTGTGACCCCGGGGCTTAGGGATTTTTTCAAAAAAATACTTTTCTGCCGGTTAAGTTGTCAAGGTCTGATTTCTTGTCCTGTGATAAAAAGCCTTCTGTTTCAACCGCCAAATATCTCAGGGGAGCATATGCAACCCTTTGGCACCATTTTTGAGTGAATAGGCGAAAGTCAGATTTTTGATTGAATTGTGATTTTAGGGATTTTTTCAAAAAAATATTTTTCTGCCGGTCAAGTTGTTGAGGTCTGATTTCTTTTCCTGTTATAAAAAGCCTTCTGTTTCGACCGCCAAACCTCTCAGGGGAGCATTTGCAACCGTTTGGCACCATTTTTGAATTAATTGGCAAAAGTCGGATTTTTCCTGAAATTGTGACCTCCATGGCTTAAGGATTTTTTCAAAAAAAAATTACTTTTCTGCCAGTTAAGTTGTCGAGGTCTGATTTATTGTCCTGTGATAAAAAGCCTTCTATTTCGACCGCCAAACCCCTCAGGAGAGCATTTGCAACTGTTTGGCACCATTTTTGAGTGAATTGGCGAAAGACAGATTTTTCCTGAAATTGTGACCCCGGGTCTTAGGGATTTTTTCAAAAAAATATTTTTCGGCCGGTTAAGTTGTCGAGGTCTGATTTCTTGTCCTGTGATAAAAAGCCTTCTGTTTCAACCACCAAACATCTCAGGGGAGCATTTGCAACCCTTTGGCACCATTTTTGAGTGAATTGGCAAAAGTCAGATTTTTCCTGAAATTGTGACCCCGGGGATTAGGGATTTTTTCAAAAAAATATTTTTCTGCCTGTTAAGTTGTCGATGTCTGATTTCTTGTCCTGTGATAAAAAGCCTTCTGTTTCGACCGCCAAACCTCTCAGGGGAGCATTTGCAACCCTTTGGCACCATTTTTAAGTGAATTGGTAAAAGTCAGATTTTTGATGGAATTGTGACCCCGGGTCTTAGGGATTTTTTCAAAAAAATATTTTTAAGCCGGTTAAGTTGTCGAGGTCTGATTTCTTGTCCTGTGATAAAAAGCCTTCTGTTTCGACCGCCAAACCCCTCAGGGGAGCATTTGCAACTGTTTGGCACCATTTTTGAGTGAATTGGCGAAAGTCAGATTTTTCCTTAAATTGTGACCCCGGGGCTTAGGGATTTTTTCAAAAAAATATTTTTCTGCCATTTAAGTTGTCGAGATGTGATTTCTTGTCCGGTGATAAAAAGCCTTCTGTTTCGACCGCCAAACATCTCAGGGGATCATTTGCAACCCATTGGCACCATTTTTGAGTGAATTGGCAAAAGTCAGATTTTTCCTTAAATTGTGACCCCGGGGCTTAGAGATTTTTTCAAAAAAATATTTTTCTGCCGGTTAAGTTGTCGATATCTGATTTCTTGTCCTGTGATAAAAAGCCTTCTGTTTCGACCGCCAAACATCTCAGGGGAGCATTTGCAACCGTTTGCCACCATTTTGAGTGAATTGGCGAAAGTCAGATTTTTCCTGAAATTGTGACCCCGGGCCTTAGGAGTTTTTTCAAAAAAATATTTTTCCGCCGGTTAAGTTTTGAGGTATGATTTCTTGTCCTGTGATAAAAAGCCTTCTGTTTCGACGGCCAAACATCTCAGGGGAACATTTGCAACCCTTTAGCACCATTTTTGAATTAATTGGCAAAAGTCGGATTTTTCCTGAAATTGTGACCCCGGGGCTTAGGGATTTTTTCAAAAAAATACTTTTCTGCCGGTTAAGTTGTCGAGGTCTGATTTCTTGTCCTGTGATAAAAAGCCTTCTGTTTCAACCGCCAAACATCTCAGGGGAGCATATGCAACCCTTTGGCACCATTTTTGAGTGAATAGGCGAAAGTCAGATTTTTGATTGAATTGTGATTTTAGGGATTTTTTCAAAAAAATATTTTTCGGCCGGTTAAGTTGTCGAGGTCTGATTTCTTGTCCTGTGATAAAAAGCCTTCTGTTTCAACCGCCAAACATCTCAGGGGAGCATATGCAACCCTTTGGCACCATTTTTGAGTGAATAGGCGAAAGTCAGATTTTTGATTGAATTGTGATTTTAGGGATTTTTTCAAAAAAATATTTTTCTGCCGGTCAAGTTGTTGAGGTCTGATTTCTTTTCCTGTGGTAAAAAGCCTTCTGTTTTGACCGCCAAACCTCTCAGGGGAGCATTTGCAACCGTTTGGCACCATTTTTGAATTAATTGGCAAAAGTCGGATTTTTCCTGAAATTGTGACCCCCATGGCTTAAGGATTTTTTCAAAAAAAAAATACTTTTCGGCCAGTTAAGTTGTCGAGGTCTGATTTCTTGTCCTGTGATAAAAAGCCTTCTATTTCGACCGCCAAACCCCTCAGGGGAGCATTTGCAACTGTTTGGCACCATTTTTGAGTGAATTGGCGAAAGACAGATTTTTCCTGAAATTGTGACCCCGGGTCTTAGGGATTTTTTCAAAAAAATATTTTTCGGCCGGTTAAGTTGTCGAGGTCTGATTTCTTCTCCTGTGATAAAAAGCCTTCTGTTTCAACCACCAAACATCTCAGGGGAGCATTTGCAACCCTTTGGCACCATTTTTGAGTGAATTGGCAAAAGTCAGATTTTTCCTGAAATTGTGACCCCGGGGATTAGGGATTTTTTCAAAAAAATATTTTTCTGCCGGTTAAGTTGTCGAGATGTGATTTCTTGTCCGGTGATAAAAAGCCTTCTGTTTCGACCGCCAAACCTCTCAGGGGAGCATTTGCAACCCTTTGGCACCATTTTTAAGTGAATTGGCAAAAGTCAGATTTTTGATGGAATTGTGAACCCGGGTCTTAGGGATTTTTTCAAAAAAATATTTTTAAGCCGGTTAAGTTGTCGAGGTCTGATTTCTTGTCCTGTGATAAAAAGCCTTCTGTTTCGACCGCCAAACCCCTCAGGGGAGCATTTGCAACTGTTTGGCACCATTTTTGAGTGAATTGTCGAAAGTCAGATTTTTCCTTAAATTGTGACCCCGGGGCTTAGGGATTTTTTCAAAAAAATATTTTTCTGCCATTTAAGTTGTCGAGATGTGATTTCTTGTCCGGTGATAAAAAGCCTTCTGTTTCGACCGCCAAACTTCTCAGGGGATCATTTGCAACCCTTTGGCACCATTTTTGAGTGAATTGGCAAAAGTCAGATTTTTCCTTAAATTGTGACCCCGGGGCTTAGAGATTTTTTCAAAAAAATATTTTTCGGCCGGTTAAGTTGTCGAGGTCTGATTTCTTCTCCTGTGATAAAATTCCTTCTGTTTCAACCACCAAACAGCTCAGGGGAGCATTTGCAACCCTTTGGCACCATTTTTGAGTGAATTGGCGAAAGTCAGATTTTTCCTGAAATTGTGACCCCGGGTCTTAGGGATTTTTTCAAAAAAATATTTTTCGGCCGGTTAAGTTGTCGAGGTCTGATTTCTTCTCCTGTGATAAAATTCCTTCTGTTTCAACCACCAAACAGCTCAGGGGAGCATTTGCAACCCTTTGGCACCATTTTTGAGTGAATTGGCGAAAGTCAGATTTTTGATTGATTTGTGACCCCGGGGTTTAGGGATTTTTTCAAAAAAATATTTTTCTGCCGGTCAAGTTGTCGAGGTCTGATTTCTTGTCCTGTGATAAAAAGCCTTCTGTTTCGACCGCCAAACATCTCAGGGGATCATTTGCAACCCTTTGGCAGCATTTTTGATTGAATTGGCAAAAGTCAGATTTTTCCTGAAATTGTGACCCCGGGGCTTAGGGATTTTTTCAAAAAAACGTTTTTCTGCCGGTTAAGTTGTCAAGGTCTGATTCCTTCTCCTGTAATAAAAAGCCTTCTGTTTCGACCGCCAAACCTCTCACGGGAGCATTTCAACCTTTTGGCACCATTTTTGAGTGAATAGGCGAAAGTCAGATTTTTGATTGAATTGTGATTTTAGGGATTTTTTCAAAAAAATATTTTTCGGCCGGTTAAGTTGTCGAGGTCTGATTTCTTGTCCTGTGATAAAAAGCCTTCTGTTTCGACCGCCAAACCCCTCAGGGGAGCATTTGCAACTGTTTGGCACCATTTTTGAGTGAATTGGCGAAAGTCAGATTTTTCCTGAAATTGTGACCCCGGGTCTGAGGGATTTTTTCAAAAAAATATTTTTCGGCCGGTTAAGTTGTCGAGGTCTGATTTCTTCTCCTGTGATAAAATTCCTTCTGTTTCAACCACCAAACAGCTCAGGGGAGCATTTGCAACCCTTTGGCACCATTTTTGACTGAATTGGCGAAAGTCAGATTTTTGATTGATTTGTGACCCCGGGGTTTAGGGATTTTTTCAAAAAAATATTTTTCTGTCGGTCAAGTTGTCGAGGTCTGATTTCTTGTCCTGTGATAAAAAGCCTTCTGTTTCGACCGCCAAACATCTCAGGGGATCATTTGCAACCCTTTGGCAGCATTTTTGAGTGAATTGGCAAAAGTCAGATTTTTCCTGAAATTGTGACCCCGGGGCTTAGGGATTTTTTGAAAAAAAAACGTTTTTCTGCCGGTTAAGTTGTCAAGGTCTGATTCCTTCTCCTGTAATAAAAAGCCTTCTGTTTCGACCGCCAAACCTCTCACGGGAGCATTTCAACCTTTTGGCACCATTTTTAAGTGAATTTGCCAAAGTCAGATTTTTGATGGAATTGTGACCCCGGGGCTTAGGGATTTTTTCAAAAAAATATTTTTCTGCCGGTTAAGTTGTTGAGGTCTGATTTCTTGTCCTGTGATAAAAAGCCTTCTGTTTCGATCGCCAAATATCTCAGGGGATCATTTGCAACCCTTTGGCACCATTTTTGAGTGAATAGGCGAAAGTCAGATTTTTTATTGAATTGTGACCCCGGGTCTTAGGGATTTTTTCAAAAAAATATTTTTCCGCCGGTTAAGTTGTCGAGGTCTGATTTCTTCTCCTGTGATAAAAAGCCTTCTGTTTCGACCGCCAAACCCCTCAGGGGAGCATTTGCAACTGTTTGGCACCATTTTTGAGTGAATTGGCGAACGTCAGATTTTTCCTTAAATTGTGACCCCGGGGATTAGGGATTTTTTCAAAAAAATATTTTTCTGCCGGTTAAGTTGTCGATGTCTGATTTCTTGTCCTGTGATAAAAAGCCTTCTGTTTCGACCGCCAAACCTCTCAGGGGATCATTTGCAACCCTTTGGCACCATTTTTAAGTGAATTGGCGAAAGTCAGATTTTTCCTTAAATTGTGACCCCGGGGCTTAGGGATTTTTTCAAAAAAATATTTTTCTGCCATTTAAGTTGTAGAGATGTGATTTCTTGTCCAGTGATAAAAAGCCTTCTGTTTCGACCGCCAAACATCTCAGGGGATCATTTGCAACCCTTTGGCACCATTTTTGAGTGAATTGGCAAAAGTCAGATTTTTCCTTAAATTGTGACCCCGGGGCTTAGAGATTTTTTCAAAAAAATATTTTTCTGCCGGTTAAGTTGTCGATATCTGATTTCTTGTCCTGTGATAAAAAGCCTTCTGTTTCGACCGCCAAACATCTCAGGGGAGCATTTGCAACCGTTTGCCACCATTTTGAGTGAATTGGCGAAAGTCAGATTTTTCCTGAAATTGTGACCCCGGGCCTTAGGGATTTTTTCAAAAAAATATTTTTCCGCCGGTTAAGATTTGAGGTATGATTTCTTGTCCTGTGATAAAAAGCCTTCTGTTTCGACGGCCAAACATCTCAGGGGAACATTTGCAAGCCTTTAGCACCATTTTTGAATTAATTGGCAAAAGTCGGATTTTTCCTGAAATTGTGACCCCGGGGCTTAGGAATTTTTTCAAAAAAATACTTTTCTGCCGGTTAAGTTGTCGAGGTCTGATTTCTTGTCCTGTGATAAAAAGCCTTCTGTTTCAACCGCCAAACATCTCAGGGGAGCATATGCAACCCTTTGGCACCATTTTTGAGTGAATAGGCGAAAGTCAGATTTTTGATTGAATTGTGATTTTAGGGATTTTTTCAAAAAAATATTTTTCGGCCGGTTAAGTTGTCGAGGTCTGATTTCTTGTCCTGTGATAAAAAGCCTTCTGTTTCAACCGCCAAACATCTCAGGGGAGCATATGCAACCCTTTGGCACCATTTTTGAGTGAATAGGCGAAAGTCAGATTTTTGATTGAATTGTGATTTTAGGGATTTTTTCAAAAAAATATTTTTCGGCCGGTTAAGTTGTCGAGGTCTGATTTCTTGTCCTGTGATAAAAAGCCTTCTATTTCGACCGCCAAACCCCTCAGGGGAGCATTTGCAACTGTTTGGCACCATTTTTGAGTGAATTGGCGAAAGTCAGATTTTTCCTTAAATTGTGACCCCGGGGCTTAGGGATTTTTGCAAAAAAATATTTTTCGGCCGGTTAAGTTGTCGAGGTCTGATTTCTTCTCCTGTGATAAAATTCCTTCTGTTTCAACCACCAAACAGCTCAGGGGAGCATTTGCAACCCTTTGGCACCATTTTTGAGTGAATTGGCAAAAGTCAGATTTTTGATGGAATTGTGACCCCGGGTCTTAGGGATTTTTTCAAAAAAATATTTTTAAGCCGGTTAAGTTGTCGAGGTCTGATTTCTTGTCCTGTGATAAAAAGCCGTCTGTTTCGAGCGCCAAACCCCTCAGGGGAGCATTTGCAACTGTTTGGCACCATTTTTGAGTGAATTGGCGAAAGTCAGATTTTTCCTTAAATTGTGACCCCGGGGCTTAGGGATTTTTTCAAAAAAATATTTTTCTGCCAGTTAAGTTGTCGAGATGTGATTTCTTGTCCGGTGATAAAAAGCCTTCTGTTTCGACCGTCAAACATCTCAGGGGATCATTTGCAACCCTTTGGCACCATTTTTGAGTGAATTGGCAAAAGTCAGATTTTTCCTTAAATTGTGACCCCGGGGCTTAGAGATTTTTTCAAAAAAATATTTTTCTGCCCGTTAAGTTGTCGATATCTGATTTCTTGTCCTGTGATAAAAAGCCTTCTGTTTCGACCGCCAAACATCTCAGGGGAGCATTTGCAACCGTTTGCCACCATTTTGAGTGAATTGGCGAAAGTTAGATTTTTCCTGAAATTGTGACCCCGGGCCTTAGGGATTTTTCAAAAAAAAATTTTTCCGCCGGTTAAGTTTTGAGGTATGATTTCTTGTCCTGTGATAAAAAGCCTTCTGTTTCGACCGCCAAACATATCAGGGGAGCATTTGCAACCGTTTGGCGCCATTTTTGAATTAATTGGCAAAAGTCGGATTTTTCCTGAAATTGTGACCCCGGGGCTTAGGGATTTTTTCAAAAAAATACTTTTCTGCCGGTTAAGTTGTCAAGGTCTGATTTCTTGTCCTGTGATAAAAAGCCTTCTGTTTCAACCGCCAAATATCTCAGGGGAGCATATGCAACCCTTTGGCACCATTTTTGAGTGAATAGGCGAAAGTCAGATTTTTGATTGAATTGTGATTTTAGGGATTTTTTCAAAAAAATATTTTTCTGCCGGTCAAGTTGTTGAGGTCTGATTTCTTTTCCTGTTATAAAAAGCCTTCTGTTTCGACCGCCAAACCTCTCAGGGGAGCATTTGCAACCGTTTGGCACCATTTTTGAATTAATTGGCAAAAGTCGGATTTTTCCTGAAATTGTGACCTCCATGGCTTAAGGATTTTTTCAAAAAAAAATTACTTTTCTGCCAGTTAAGTTGTCGAGGTCTGATTTATTGTCCTGTGATAAAAAGCCTTCTATTTCGACCGCCAAACCCCTCAGGAGAGCATTTGCAACTGTTTGGCACCATTTTTGAGTGAATTGGCGAAAGACAGATTTTTCCTGAAATTGTGACCCCGGGTCTTAGGGATTTTTTCAAAAAAATATTTTTCGGCCGGTTAAGTTGTCGAGGTCTGATTTCTTGTCCTGTGATAAAAAGCCTTCTGTTTCAACCACCAAACATCTCAGGGGAGCATTTGCAACCCTTTGGCACCATTTTTGAGTGAATTGGCAAAAGTCAGATTTTTCCTTAAATTGTGACCCCGGGGCTTAGAGATTTTTTCAAAAAAATATTTTTCTGCCGGTTAAGTTGTCGATATCTGATTTCTTGTACTGTGATAAAAAGCCTTCTGTTTCGACCGCCAAACATCTCAGGGGAGCATTTGCAACCGTTTGCCACCATTTTGAGTGAATTGGCGAAAGTCAGATTTTTCCTGAAATTGTGACCCCGGGCCTTAGGAGTTTTTTCAAAAAAATATTTTTCCGCCGGTTAAGTTTTGAGGTATGATTTCTTGTCCTGTGATAAAAAGCCTTCTGTTTCGACGGCCAAACATCTCAGGGGAACATTTGCAACCCTTTAGCACCATTTTTGAATTAATTGGCAAAAGTCGGATTTTTCCTGAAATTGTGACCCCGGGGCTTAGGGATTTTTTCAAAAAAATACTTTTCTGCCGGTTAAGTTGTCGAGGTCTGATTTCTTGTCCTGTGATAAAAAGCCTTCTGTTTCAACCGCCAAACATCTCAGGGGAGCATATGCAACCCTTTGGCACCATTTTTGAGTGAATAGGCGAAAGTCAGATTTTTGATTGAATTGTGATTTTAGGGATTTTTTCAAAAAAATATTTTTCGGCCGGTTAAGTTGTCGAGGTCTGATTTCTTGTCCTGTGATAAAAAGCCTTCTGTTTCAACCGCCAAACATCTCAGGGGAGCATATGCAACCCTTTGGCACCATTTTTGAGTGAATAGGCGAAAGTCAGATTTTTGATTGAATTGTGATTTTAGGGATTTTTTCAAAAAAATATTTTTCTGCCGGTCAAGTTGTTGAGGTCTGATTTCTTTTCCTGTGGTAAAAAGCCTTCTGTTTTGACCGCCAAACCTCTCAGGGGAGCATTTGCAACCGTTTGGCACCATTTTTGAATTAATTGGCAAAAGTCGGATTTTTCCTGAAATTGTGACCCCCATGGCTTAAGGATTTTTTCAAAAAAAAAATACTTTTCGGCCAGTTAAGTTGTCGAGGTCTGATTTCTTGTCCTGTGATAAAAAGCCTTCTATTTCGACCGCCAAACCCCTCAGGGGAGCATTTGCAACTGTTTGGCACCATTTTTGAGTGAATTGGCGAAAGACAGATTTTTCCTGAAATTGTGACCCCGGGTCTTAGGGATTTTTTCAAAAAAATATTTTTCGGCCGGTTAAGTTGTCGAGGTCTGATTTCTTCTCCTGTGATAAAAAGCCTTCTGTTTCAACCACCAAACATCTCAGGGGAGCATTTGCAACCCTTTGGCACCATTTTTAAGTGAATTGGCAAAAGTCAGATTTTTGATGGAATTGTGAACCCGGGTCTTAGGGATTTTTTCAAAAAAATATTTTTAAGCCGGTTAAGTTGTCGAGGTCTGATTTCTTGTCCTGTGATAAAAAGCCTTCTGTTTCGACCGCCAAACCCCTCAGGGGAGCATTTGCAACTGTTTGGCACCATTTTTGAGTGAATTGTCGAAAGTCAGATTTTTCCTTAAATTGTGACCCCGGGGCTTAGGGATTTTTTCAAAAAAATATTTTTCTGCCATTTAAGTTGTCGAGATGTGATTTCTTGTCCGGTGATAAAAAGCCTTCTGTTTCGACCGCCAAACTTCTCAGGGGATCATTTGCAACCCTTTGGCACCATTTTTGAGTGAATTGGCAAAAGTCAGATTTTTCCTTAAATTGTGACCCCGGGGCTTAGAGATTTTTTCAAAAAAATATTTTTCGGCCGGTTAAGTTGTCGAGGTCTGATTTCTTCTCCTGTGATAAAATTCCTTCTGTTTCAACCACCAAACAGCTCAGGGGAGCATTTGCAACCCTTTGGCACCATTTTTGAGTGAATTGGCGAAAGTCAGATTTTTCCTGAAATTGTGACCCCGGGTCTTAGGGATTTTTTCAAAAAAATATTTTTCGGCCGGTTAAGTTGTCGAGGTCTGATTTCTTCTCCTGTGATAAAATTCCTTCTGTTTCAACCACCAAACAGCTCAGGGGAGCATTTGCAACCCTTTGGCACCATTTTTGAGTGAATTGGCGAAAGTCAGATTTTTGATTGATTTGTGACACCGGGGTTTAGGGATTTTTTCAAAAAAATATTTTTCTGCCGGTCAAGTTTTCGAGGTCTGATTTCTTGTCCTGTGATAAAAAGCCTTCTGTTTCGACCGCCAAACATCTCAGGGGATCATTTGCAACCCTTTGGCAGCATTTTTGAGTGAATTGGCAAAAGTCAGATTTTTCCTGAAATTGTGACCCCGGAGCTTAGGGATTTTTTCAAAAAAACGTTTTTCTGCCGGTTAAGTTGTCAAGGTCTGATTCCTTCTCCTGTAATAAAAAGCCTTCTGTTTCGACCGCCAAACCTCTCACGGGAGCATTTCAACCTTTTGGCACCATTTTTGAGTGAATAGGCGAAAGTCAGATTTTTGATTGAATTGTGATTTTAGGGATTTTTTCAAAAAAATATTTTTCGGCCGGTTAAGTTGTCGAGGTCTGATTTCTTGTCCTGTGATAAAAAGCCTTCTGTTTCGACCGCCAAACCCCTCAGGGGAGCATTTGCAACTGTTTGGCACCATTTTTGAGTGAATTGGCGAAAGTCAGATTTTTCCTGAAATTGTGACCCCGGGTCTTAGGGATTTTTTCAAAAAAATATTTTTCGGCCGGTTAAGTTGTCGAGGTCTGATTTCTTCTCCTGTGATAAAATTCCTTCTGTTTCAACCACCAAACAGCTCAGGGGAACATTTGCCACCCTTTGGCACCATTTTTGACTGAATTGGCGAAAGTCAGATTTTTGATTGATTTGTGACCCCGGGGTTTAGGGATTTTTTCAAAAAAATATTTTTCTGCCGGTCAAGTTGTCGAGGTCTGATTTCTTGTCCTGTGATAAAAAGCCTTCTGTTTCGACCGCCAAACATCTCAGGGGATCATTTGCAACCCTTTGGCAGCATTTTTGAGTGAATTGGCAAAAGTCAGATTTTTCCTGAAATTGTGACCCCGGTGCTTAGGGATTTTTTGAAAAAAAACGTTTTTCTGCCGGTTAAGTTGTCAAGGTCTGATTCCTTCTCCTGTAATAAAAAGCCTTCTGTTTCGACCGCCAAACCTCTCACGGGAGCATTTCAACCTTTTGGCACCATTTTTAAGTGAATTTGCCAAAGTCAGATTTTTGATGGAATTGTGACCCCGGGGCTTAGGGATTTTTTCAAAAAAATATTTTTCTGCCGGTTAAGTTGTTGAGGTCTGATTTCTTGTCCTGTGATAAAAAGCCTTCTGTTTCGATCGCCAAATATCTCAGGGGATCATTTGCAACCCTTTGGCACCATTTGTGAGTGAATAGGCGAAAGTCAGATTTTTTTATTGAATTGTGACCCCGGGTCTTAGGGATTTTTTCAAAAAAATATTTTTCCGCCGGTTAAGTTGTCGAGGTCTGATTTCTTGTCCTGTGATAAAAAGCCTTCTGTTTCGACCGCCAAACCCCTCAGGGGAGCATTTGCAACTGTTTGGCACCATTTTTGAGTGAATTGGCGAACGTCAGATTTTTCCTTAAATTGTGACCCCGGGGATTAGGGATTTTTTCAAAAAAATATTTTTCTGCCGGTTAAGTTGTCGATGTCTGATTTCTTGTCCTGTGATAAAAAGCCTTCTGTTTCGACCGCCAAACCTCTCAGGGGAGCATTTGCAACCCTTTGGCACCATTTTTGAGTGAATTGGCAAAAGTCAGATTTTTCCTTAAATTGTGACCCCGGGGCTTAGAGATTTTTTCAAAAAAATATTTTTCTGCCGGTTAAGTTGTCGATATCTGATTTCTTGTCCTGTGATAAAAAGCCTTCTGTTTCGACCGCCAAACATCTCAGGGGAGCATTTGCAACCGTTTGCCACCATTTTGAGTGAATTGGCGAAAGTCAGATTTTTCCTGAAATTGTGACCCCGGGCCTTAGGGATTTTTTCAAAAAAATATTTTTCCGCCGGTTAAGATTTGAGGTATGATTTCTTGTCCTGTGATAAAAAGCCTTCTGTTTCGACGGCCAAACATCTCAGGGGAACATTTGCAAGCCTTTAGCACCATTTTTGAATTAATTGGCAAAAGTCGGATTTTTCCTGAAATTGTGACCCCGGGGCTTAGGAATTTTTTCAAAAAAATACTTTTCTGCCGGTTAAGTTGTCGAGGTCTGATTTCTTGTCCTGTGATAAAAAGCCTTCTGTTTCAACCGCCAAACATCTCAGGGGAGCATATGCAACCCTTTGGCACCATTTTTGAGTGAATAGGCGAAAGTCAGATTTTTGATTGAATTGTGATTTTAGGGATTTTTTCAAAAAAATATTTTTCGGCCGGTTAAGTTGTCGAGGTCTGATTTCTTGTCCTGTGATAAAAAGCCTTCTGTTTCAACCGCCAAACATCTCAGGGGAGCATATGCAACCCTTTGGCACCATTTTTGAGTGAATAGGCGAAAGTCAGATTTTTGATTGAATTGTGATTTTAGGGATTTTTTCAAAAAAATATTTTTCGGCCGGTTAAGTTGTCGAGGTCTGATTTCTTGTCCTGTGATAAAAAGCCTTCTATTTCGACCGCCAAACCCCTCAGGGGAGCATTTGCAACTGTTTGGCACCATTTTTGAGTGAATTGGCGAAAGTCAGATTTTTCCTTAAATTGTGACCCCGGGGCTTAGGGATTTTTTCAAAAAAATATTTTTCGGCCGGTTAAGTTGTCGAGGTCTGATTTCTTCTCCTGTGATAAAATTCCTTCTGTTTCAACCACCAAACAGCTCAGGGGAGCATTTGCAACCCTTTGGCACCATTTTTGAGTGAATTGGCGAAAGTCAGATTTTTGATTGATTTGTGACCCAGGGGTTTAGGGATTTTTTCAAAAAAATATTTTTCTGCCGGTCAAGTTGTCGAGGTCTGATTTCTTGTCCTGTGATAAAAAGCCTTCTGTTTCGACCGCCAAACATCTCAGGGGATCATTTGCAACCCTTTGGCAGCATTTTTGAGTGAATTGGCAAAAGTCAGATTTTTCCTGAAATTGTGACCCCGGGGCTTAGGGATTTTTTGAAAAAAAACGTTTTTCTGCCGGTTAAGTTGTCAAGGTCTGATTCCTTCTCCTGTAATAAAAAGCCTTCTGTTTCGACCGCCAAACCTCTCA